>NW_027456981.1:0-216675 GCF_040206685.1 Ascaphus truei | reverse complement strand
GTGTACAGATCATACTGTACCCTGTGCCTGTGTAACTGTACTGCTATGTACATATCATACTGTACCTGTGCTGTGTGTACATATCATACCGTACCTGTGCTGTGTGTATACATCATACTGTACCTGTGCTGTGTACATATCATACCTGTACCTGTGCTGTGTGTATATATCATACTGTACCTGTGCTGTGTGTACATATCATACCGTACCTGTGCTGTGTGTATATATCATACTGTACCTGTGCTGTGTGTACATATCATACCGTACCTGTGCTGTGTGTATATATCATACTGTACCTGTGCTGTGTGTACATATCATACCGTACCTGTGCTGTGTAGTATATATCATACTGTACCTGTGCTGTGTGTACATATCATACTGTGCCTGTGCTGTGTGTACAGATCATACTGTACCTGTGCTGTGTGTATATTATCATACTGTGCCTGTGCTGTGTGTTACAGATCATACTGTACCTGTGCTGTGTGTATATATCATACTGTACCTGTGCTGTGTGTACAGATCATACTGTACCTGTGCTGTGTGTATATATCATACTGTACCTGTGCTGTTGTGTATATATCATACTGTACCTGTGCTGTGTGTATATATCATACTGTACCTGTGCTGTGTGTACATATCATACTGTGCCTGTGCTGTGTGTACAGATCATACTGTACCTGTGCTGTGTGTACAGATCATACTGTGCCTGTGCTGTGTGTACAGATCATACTGTGCCTGTGCTGTGTGTACATATCATACTGTACCTGTGCTATGTGTACATATCATACTGTACCTGTGCTGTGTGTACAGATCATACGGTGCCTGTGCCTGTGTGTACATATCATACTGTACCTGTGCTGTGTGTATATATCATACTGTGCCTGTGCTGTGTGTGTATATCATTACTGTACCTGTGCTGTGTGTACAGATCATACTGTACCTGTGCTATGTGTATATATCATACTGTACCTGTGCTGTGTGTATATATCATACTGTGCCTGTGCTGTGTGTACAGATCATACTGTACCTGTGCTGTGTGTACATATCATACTGTACCTGTGCTGTGTGTACATATCATACTGTACCTGTGCTGTGTGTATATATCATACTGTGCCTGTGCTGTGTGTACAGATCATACTGTGCCTGTGCTGTGTGTACAGATCATACTGTGCCTGTGCTGTGTGTATATATCATACTGTGCCTGTGCTGTGTGTATATATCATACTGTGCCTGTGCTGTGTGTACACATCATACTGTACCTGTGCTGTGTGTATATATCATACTGTGCCTGTGCTGTGTACATATCATACTGTACCTGTGCTGTGTGTATATATCATACTGTACCTGTGCTGTGTGTATATACCCTATCATACTGTGCCTGTGCTGTTTGTATATATCATACTGTACCTGTGCTGTGTGTATATATCATACTGTGCCTGTGCTGTGTGTATATATCATACTGTACCTGTGCTGTGTGTATATATCATACTGTGCCTGTGCTGTGTGTACAGTATATATCATACTGTGCCTGTGCTGTGTGTATATATCATACTGTACCTGTGCTGTGTGTATATATCATAATGTACCTGTGCTGTGTGTATATATCATACTGTACCTGTGCTGTGTGTATATATCATACTGTACCTGTGCTGTGTGTATATATCATACTGTACCTGTGCTGTGTGTATATATCATACTGTACCTGTGCTGTGTGTATATATCATACTGTACCTGTGCTGTGTGTATATATCATACTGTACCTGTGCTGTGTGTATATATCATACTGTACCTGTGCTGTGTGTATATATCATACTGTACCTGTGCTGTGTGTATATATCATACTGTGCCTGTGCTGTGTGTACATATCATACTGTGCCTGTGCTGTGTGTACATATCATACTGTACCTGTGCTGTGTGTATACAACATACCTGTTCTCTCTTTTGTAGGTAATAGTCTACTCTGCTATACGTGTAACACCCAGAACTGTCTATTAAAAGTGAACTGCACTGTTGCAACTCACTGCATGGAGCGCCTGGGTTATTACGGTGAGTGTCACCTCTAGGACTGGTACAGGGGATACAGTGGACACAAAGCGTCTCTCTCTCTCTCCCCCCCCCCCCCCCCCTGTCCCTCCTCTCTTGCGTTCCCTCTTTTTTTTCGGGACTCCCCTTTTTTCTCCATCTCTCGCTCCACCTTCTCTTGCTAAAACTCGGTGCCTATATTGCGGTAATGGAGGATATATGGTGCCTGGCACCTCTAGGACTGGCACAGGGGAATATACAGAGCCTGGCACCTCTAGGACTGGCACAGGGGGATATACAGAGCCTGGCACCTCTAGGGCTGGCACAGGGGGGATATACAGAGCCTGGCACCTCTAGGGCTGGCACAGGGGGATATAACAGAGCCTGGCACCTCTAGGGCTGGCACAGGGGGATATACAGAGCCTGGCACCTCTAGGACTGGCACAGGGGGGATATACAGAGCCTGGCACCTCTAGTGCTGGTACAGGGGGATATACAGAGGCTGGCACCTCTAGTGCTGGCACAGGGGGATATACAGAGCCTGGCACCTCTAGGGCTGGCACAGGGGGACATACAGAGCCTGGCACCTCTAGTGCTGGCACAGGGGGATATACAGAGCCTGGCACCTCTAGTGCTGGCACAGGGGGATATACAGAGCCTGGCACCTCTAGTGCTGGCACAGGGGGATATACAGAGGCTGGCACCTCTAGTGCTGGCACAGGGGGATATACAGAGCCTGGCACCTCTAGGGCTGGCACAGGGGGATATACAGAGCCTGGCACCTCTAGGGCTGGCACAGGGGGATATACAGAGCCTGGCACCTCTAGTGCTGGCACAGTGTGAGTATATACGGTACTATACGATGTGTAATATGTTTCTCTCTCCTGCCTCTCTATGACAGGTAGTGTAAAGACCCTTGAGAAAGGCTGTGTGAACAGCAGCAACTCGTGCATCCTTACTCCGCCCGGTTTCACCAATCTGCAAACCAGCTGCTGCAGGACCGACCTCTGCAACGATGAGATAGTGCTGGTCACCGACTCCCCCCCGGCTAACGTATCGGGGCCGGCGTCCACCCCCACGATGTCCCTTGTATTCGGGCTGGCGCTCCTGGTGTCCCGGTTGCTGTCACACCTGTCCTGATCTCCCGCAGAGCGTCGCGGCGACCGATGGAATGACCGAGACCCGCAGAGAATCGAACCTCTCCGCCATGCGGTGCTGCGCTCCCGCAGAGCGCGGCGCCCTCATTAACCCCTTCCCTGCTGGGAAGTGCGTGGGAGGGGCGCTGTGCCGGGAGTGCCACACCTTTTAACCTATTCTTTACCGCTGGCATCTGCACAGCCTGGCGTCTCTGGGGCATATCTGCTTTCCTGTCATTGTATGTTATGCTTTCACTAATAAAGACACAGCGCTTATTCTCAATATATGTGAGTATATGACACCGCAGAGTGACACAGTGACACAGACAGAAGGGAGCTATGAGTCTGTCCCTCCCCCCGCAGGGTGACACAGTGACACAGACAGAAGGGAGCTATGAGTCTGTCCCTCCCCCCGCAGGGTGACACAGACAGAAGGGAGCTATGAGTCTGTCCCCTCCCCCGCAGGGTGACACAGTGACACAGACAGAAGGGAGCTATGAGTCTGTCCCTCCCCCGCAGAGTGACACAGTGACACAGACAAAGGGAACTATGAGCCTGTCCCTCCCCCCGCAGGGTGACACAGTGACACAGACAGAAGGGAGCTATGAGTCTGTCCCTCCCCCCGCAGGGTGACACAGTGACACAGACAGAAGGGAGCTATGAGTCTGTCCCCCCCCCCCCGCAGGGTGACACAGTGACACAGACAGAAGGGAGCTATGAGTCTGTCCCTCCCCCCGCAGGGTGACACAGTGACACAGACAGAAGGGAGCTATGTGTCTGTCCCTCACCCGCAGGGTGACACAGACAGAAGGGAGCTATGAGTCTGTCCCTCCCCCCGCAGGGTGACACAGTGACACAGACAGAAGGGAGCTATGAGTCCTGTCCCTCCCCCGCAGGGTGACAGAGTGACACAGACAGAGGGGAGCTATGAGCCTGTCCCTCCCCCCGCAGAGTGACACAGTGACACAGACAAAGGGAACTATGAGCCTGTCCCTCCCCCCCGCAGGGTGACACAGTGACACAGACAGAAGGGAGCTATGAGTCTGTCCCTCCCCCCGCAGGGTGACACAGTGACACAGACAGAAGGGAGCTATGAGTCTGTCCCCCCCCCCCCCCCGCAGGGTGACACAGTGACACAGACAGAAGGGAGCTATGAGTCTGTCCCTCCCCCGCAGGGTGACACAGTGACACAGACAGAAGGGAGCTATGAGTCTGTCCCTCCCCCCGCAGGGTGACACAGACATAAGGGAGCTATGAGTCTGTCCCTCCCCCCGCAGGGTGACACAGTGACACAGACAGAAGGGAGCTATGAGTCTGTCCCTAACCCCCAGGGTGACACAGTGACACAGACAGAAGGGAGCTATGAGTCTGTCCCTCCCCCACAGGGTGACACAGTGACACAGACAGAAGGGAGCTATGAGTCTGTGCCCCCCCCCACAGGGTGACACAGACAGAAGGGAGCTATGAGACTGTCCCTCCCCCCACAGGGTGACACAGTGACACAGACAGAAGGGAGATATGAGCCTGTCCCTCCCCGCAGGGTGACACAGTGTCACAGACAGAAGGGAGCTATGAGTCTGTCCCTCCCCCCCGCAGGGTGACACAGTGACACAGAAGGGAGCTATGAGCCTGTCCCTCCCCCCCGCAGGGGTGACACAGTGACACAGACAGAAGGGAGCTATGAGCCTGTCACTCCCCCGCAGGGTGACACAGTGACACAGACAGAAGGGAGCGATGAGCCTGTCCCTCCCCCCCGCAGGGTGACACAGTGACACAGACAGAAGGGAGCAATGAGTCTGTCCCCTAACCCCCAGGGTGACACAGTGACACAGACAGAAGGGAGCTATGAGTCTGTCCCTCCCCCACAGGGTGACACAGTGACACAGACAGAAGGGAGCTATGAGTCTGTCCCCCCCCCCCCCCGCAGGGTGACACAGACAGAAGGGAGCTATGAGACTGTCCCTCCCCCCACAGGGTGACACAGTGACACAGACAGAAGGGAGCTATGAGCCTGTCCCTCCCCGCAGGGTGACACAGTGTCACAGACAGAAGGGAGCTATGAGTCTGTCCCTCCCCCCGCAGGGTGACACAGTGACACAGACAGAAAGGAGCTATGAGACTGTCCCCCCCCCCCCCCCTGCAGGGTGACACAGTGACACAGACAGAAGGGAGCTATGAGTCTGTCCCTCCCCCGCAGGGTGACACAGTGACACAGACAGACGGGAGCTATGAGTCTGTCCCTCCCCCCGCAGGGTGACACAGTGACACAGACAGAAGGGAGCTATGAGTCTGTCCCTCCTTCCGCAGGGTGACACAGTGACACAGACAGAAGGGAGTTATGAATCTGCCCCTCCCCCTGCAGGGTGACACCGTGACACAGACCAGAAGGGAGCTATGAGTCTGTCCCTACCCACGCAGGGTGACACAGTGACACAGTGACACAGACAGAAGGGAGCTATGAGTCTGTCCCTCCCCCCGCAGGGTGACACAGTGACACAGACCGAAGGGAGCTATGAGTCTGTCCCTCCCCCCGCAGGGTGACACAGTGACACAGACAGAAGGGAGCTATGAGTCTGTCCCTCCGCCGCAGGGTGACACAGTGACACAGACAGAAGGGAGCTATGAGTCTGTCCCTCCCCCCGCAGGGTGATACAGTGACACAGACAGAAGGGAGCTATGAGTCTGTCCCCCCCCCGCAGGGTGACAGTCAGAAGGGAGCTATGAGTCTGCCCCACCCCCCCCCCCCCCACAGGGTGACACCGTGACACAGACAGAAGGGAGCTATGAGTCTGTCCCTCCGCCGCAGGGTGACACAGTGACACAGACAGAAGGGAGTTATGAGTCTGTCCCCCCCCCCCCCCGCAAGGTGATACAGTGACACAGACAGAAGGGAGCTATGAGTCTGTCCCTCCCCCCCGCAGGGTGACACAGTGACACAGACAGAAGGGAGCTATGAGTCAGTCCCTTCCCCCGCAGGGTGACACAGTGACACAGACAGAAGGGATCTATGAATCTGTGACTCCCCAGGTATTCCCCAGTGTGATTCCTGAATTTTAATCCATGATGTAAAGGTGCAAGACTTTGTTCCAGTACAGCACAACCAGTCCAGGAGCGAAGGGGTTAATAACCACATAACCACAGGACTTTTAAAACCAAGGCTGCATTTCTTGCGCTTGCAATCAGAGGACAATTTATTTTGTTTCAAAGGGCAATTTCTTTCATTCCCTTATTCCAGTAAGTGATGTTTTCAAGTGTATTCTGCAGATGTCGTGTGTTTGTCTATTAAGGAAAAAAATCACAATTTATTTTGCAACGTGTTCTGTTCAATCTAGTACCCAGAAATATAAATGTGTTGATAAAAGTTGGTGTCATTGTGACAGGGTGACACAGTGTCACAGACAGAAGGGAGCTTTGAGTCTGTCCCTCCCCCCGCAGGGTGACACAGACAGAAGGGAGCTATGAGTCTGTCCCTCCCCCCGCAGGGTGACACAGACATAAGGGAGCTATGAGTCTGTCCCTCCCCCCGCAGGGTGACACAGTGACACAGACAGAAGGGAGCTATGAGCCTGTCCCTCCCCGCAGGGTGACACAGTGACACAGAAGGGAGCTATGAGCCTGTCCCTCCACCCTGCAGGGTGACACATTGACACAGACAGAAGGGAGCGATGAGCCTGTCCCTCCCCCCGCAGGGTGACACAGTGACACAGACAGAAGGGAGCTATGAGTCTGTCCCTCCCCCACAGGGTGACACAGTGACACAGACAGAAGGGAGCTATGAGTCTGTCCCCGCCCCCGCAGGGTGACAAAGACAGAAGGGAGCTATGAGTCTGTCCCTCCTCCCGCAGGGTGACACAGTGACACAGACAGAAGGGAGCTATGAGACTGTCCCTCCCCCCACAGGGTGACACAGTGACAAAGACAGAAGGGAGCTATGAGCCTGTCCCTCCCCGCAGGGTGACACAGTGACACAGACAGAAGGGAGCTATGAGTCTGTCCCTCCCCCCGCAGGGTGACACAGTGACACAGACAGAAGGGAGCTATGAGTCTGTCCCTCCCCCCGCAGGGTGACACAGTGACACAGGCAGAAGGGAGCTATGAGTCTGTCCCTCCCCCCGCAGGGTGACACAGTGACACAGACAGAAGGGAGCTATGAGTCTGTCCCTCCCCCCCGCAGGGTGACACAGGCAGAAGGGAGCTATGAGTCTGTCCCTCCCCCCGCAGGGTGACACAGTGACACAGACAGAAGGGAGCTATGAGTCTGTCCCTCCCCCGCAGGGTGACACAGACAGAAGGGAGCTATGAGTCTGTCCCTCCCCCCGCAGGGTGACACAGTGACACAGACAGAAGGGAGCTATGAGTCTGTCCCTCCCCCGCAGGGTGACAGAGTGACACAGACAGAGGGGAGCTATGAGCCTGTCCCTCCCCCCGCAGAGTGACACAGTGACACAGACAAAGGGAACTATGAGCCTGTCCCCTCCCCCCGCAGGGTGACACAGTGACACAGACAGAAGGGAGCTATGAGTCTGTCCCCCCCCCCGCAGGGTGACACAGTGACACAGACAGAAGGGAGCTATGAGCCTGTCCCTCCCCCCGCAGGGTGACACAGTGACACAGACAGAAGGGAGCTATGAGCCTGTCCCTCCCCCCGCAGGGTGACACAGTGACACAGACAGAAGGGAGCTATGAGTCTGTCCCTCCCCCCGCAGGGTGACACAGTGACACAGACAGAAGGGAGCTATGAGTCTGTCCCTCCCCCCCGCAGGGTGACACAGTGACACAGACAGAAGGGAGCTATGAGTCTGTCCCTCCCCCCGCAGGGTGACACAGTAACACAGACAGAAGGGAGCTATGTGTCTGTCCCTCCCCCCGCAGGGTGACACAGACATAAGGGAGCTATGAGTCTGTCCCTCCCCCCGCAGGGTGACACAGTGACACAGACAGAAGGGAGCTATGAGTCTGTCCCTAACCCCCAGGGTGACACAGTGACACAGACAGAAGGGAGCTATGAGTCTGTCCCTCCCCCACAGGGTGACACAGTGACACAGACAGAAGGGAGCTATGAGTCTGTCCCCCCCCCCCCACAGGGTGACACAGACAGAAGGGAGCTATGAGACTGTCCCTCCCCCCACAGGGTGACACAGTGACACAGACAGAAGGGAGCTATGAGCCTGTCCCTCCCCGCAGGGTGACACAGTGTCACAGACAGAAGGGAGCTATGAGTCTGTCCCTCCCCCCGCAGGGTGACACAGTGACACAGAAGGGAGCTATGAGTCTGTCCCCCCCCCCCCCGCAGGGTGACACAGACAGAAGGGAGCTATGAGACTGTCCCTCCCCCCACAGGGTGACACAGTGACACAGACAGAAGGGAGCTATGAGCCTGTCCCTCCCCGCAGGGTGACACAGTGTCACAGACAGAAGGGAGCTATGAGTCTGTCCCTCCCCCCGCAGGGTGACACAGTGACACAGACAGAAAGGAGCTATGAGACTGTCCCCCCCCCCCCCGCAGGGTGACACAGTGACACAGACAGAAGGGAGCTATGAGTCTGTCCCTCCCCCGCAGGGTGACACAGTGACACAGACAGAAGGGATCTATGAGTCTGTCCCCCCCCCCGCAGGGTGATACAGTGACACAGACAGAAGGGAGCTATGAGTCTGCCCCTCCCCCCGCAGGGTGACACAGTGACACAGACAGACGGGAGCTATGAGTCTGTCCCTCCCCCCGCAGGGTGACACAGTGACACAGACAGAAGGGATCTATGAGTCTGTCCCTCCCCCCGCAGGGTGACACAGACAGAAGGGAGCTATGAGTCTGTCCCTCCCCCCGCAGGGTGACACAGTGACACAGACAGAAGGGAGCTATGAGTCTGTCCCTCCCCCGCAGGGTGACAGAGTGACACAGACAGAGGGGAGCTATGAGCCTGTCCCTCCCCCCGCAGAGTGACACAGTGACACAGACAAAGGGAACTATGAGCCTGTCCCTCCCCCCGCAGGGTGACACAGTGACACAGACAGAAGGGAGCTATGAGTCTGTCCCTCCCCCCGCAGGGTGACACAGTGAAACAGACAGAAGGGAGCTATGAGTCTGTCCCACCCCCCCGCAGGGTGACACAGTGACACAGACAGAAGGGAGCTATGAGCCTGTCCCTCCCCCCGCAGGGTGACACAGTGACACAGACAGAAGGGAGCTATGAGTCTGTCCCTCCCCCCGCAGGGTGACACAGTGACACAGACAGAAGGGAGCTATGAGTCTTTTCCTCCCGCCGCAGGGTGACACAGACAGAAGGGAGCTATGAGACTGTCCCTCCCCCCGCAGGGTGACACAGTGACACAGACAGAAGGGAGCTATGAGCCTGTCCCTCCCCCCGCAGGGTGACACAGTGACACAGACAGAAGGGAGCTATGAGTCTGTCCCTCCCCCCGCAGGGTGACACAGTGACACAGACAGAAGGGAGCTATGAGTCTGTCCCTCCCCCCGCAGGGTGACACAGTGACACAGACAGAAGGGAGCTATGAGTCTGTCCCTCCCCCGCAGGGTGACACAGTGACACAGACAGAAGGGAGCTATGAGTCTGTCCCTCCCCCCGCAGGGTGACACAGACATAAGGGAGCTATGAGTCTGTCCCTCCCCCCGCAGGGTGACACAGTGACACAGACAGAAGGGAGCTATGAGTCTGTCCCTAACCCCCAGGGTGACACAGTGACACAGACAGAAGGGAGCTATGAGTCTGTCCCTCCCCCACAGGGTGACACAGTGACACAGACAGAAGGGAGCTATGAGTCTGTCCCCCCCCCCCCCCCCCACAGGGTGACACAGACAGAAGGGAGCTATGAGACTGTCCCTCCCCCCACAGGGTGACACAGTGACACAGACAGAAGGGAGCTATGAGCCTGTCCCTCCCCGCAGGGTGACACAGTGTCACAGACAGAAGGGAGCTATGAGTCTGTCCCTCCCCCCGCAGGGTGACACAGTGACACAGAAGGGAGCTATGAGTCTGTCCCCCCCCCCCCCCCGCAGGGTGACACAGACAGAAGGGAGCTATGAGACTGTCCCTCCCCCCACAGGGTGACACAGTGACACAGACAGAAGGGAGCTATGAGCCTGTCCCTCCCCGCAGGGTGACACAGTGTCACAGACAGAAGGGAGCTATGAGTCTGTCCCTCCCCCCGCAGGGTGACACAGTGACACAGACAGAAAGGAGCTATGAGACTGTCCCCCCCCCCCCGCAGGGTGACACAGTGACACAGACAGAAGGGAGCTATGAGTCTGTCCCTCCCCCGCAGGGTGACACAGTGACACAGACAGAAGGGATCTATGAGTCTGTCCCCCCCCCCCGCAGGGTGATACAGTGACACAGACAGAAGGGAGCTATGAGTCTGCCCCTCCCCCCGCAGGGTGACACAGTGACACAGACAGACGGGAGCTATGAGTCTGTCCCTCCCCCCGCAGGGTGACACAGTGACACAGACAGAAGGGAGCTATGAGTCTGTCCCTCCTTCCGCAGGGTGACACAGTGACACAGACAGAAGGGAGTTATGAATCTGCCCCTCCCCCTGCAGGGTGACACCGTGACACAGACAGAAGGGAGCTATGAGTCTGTCCCTACCCACGCAGGGTGACACAGTGACACAGTGACACAGACAGAAGGGAGCTATGAGTCTGTCCCTCCCCCCGCAGGGTGACACAGTGACACAGACCGAAGGGAGCTATGAGTCTGTCCCTCCCCCGCAGGGTGACAGTCAGAAGGGAGCTATGAGTCTGCCCCACCCCCCCCCCCCCCCCCCCACAGGGTGACACCGTGACACAGACAGAAGGGAGCTATGAGTCTGTCCCTCCCCCCGCAGGGTGACACAGTGACACAGACAGAAAGGAGCTATGAGACTGTCCCCCCCCCCCGCAGGGTGACACAGTGACACAGACAGAAGGGAGCTATGAGTCTGTCCCTCCCCCGCAGGGTGACACAGTGACACAGACAGAAGGGATCTATGAGTCTGTCCCCCCCCCCCGCAGGGTGATACAGTGACACAGACAGAAGGGAGCTATGAGTCTGCCCCTCCCCCCGCAGGGTGACACAGTGACACAGACAGACGGGAGCTATGAGTCTGTCCCTCCCCCCGCAGGGTGACACAGTGACACAGACAGAAGGGAGCTATGAGTCTGTCCCTCCTTCCGCAGGGTGACACAGTGACACAGACAGAAGGGAGTTATGAATCTGCCCCTCCCCCTGCAGGGTGACACCGTGACACAGACAGAAGGGAGCTATGAGTCTGTCCCTCCCCCGCAGGGTGACAGTCAGAAGGGAGCTATGAGTCTGCCCCACCCCCCCCCCCCCCCCCCACAGGGTGACACCGTGACACAGACAGAAGGGAGCTATGAGTCTGTCCCTCCGCCGCAGGGTGACACAGTGACACAGACAGAAGGGAGTTATGAGTCTGTCCCCCCCCCCCCCCCCCGCAGGGTGATACAGTGACACAGACAGAAGGGAGCTATGAGTCTGTCCCTCCCCCCCGCAGGGTGACACAGTGACACAGACAGAAGGGAGCTATGAGTCAGTCCCTTCCCCCGCAGGGTGACACAGTGACACAGACAGAAGGGATCTATGAATCTGTCCCTCCCCCCGCAGGGTGACACAGTGACACAGACAGAAGGGAGCTATGAGACTGTCAATCCCCCCACAGGGTGACACAGTGACACAGACAGAAGGGAGCTATGAGTCTGTCCCTCCGCCGCAGGGTGACACAGTGACACAGACAGAAGGGAGTTATGAGTCTGTCCCCCCCCCCCCCCCCGCAGGGTGATACAGTGACACAGACAGAAGGGAGCTATGAGTCTGTCCCTCCCCCCCGCAGGGTGACACAGTGACACAGACAGAAGGGAGCTATGAGTCAGTCCCTTCCCCCGCAGGGTGACACAGTGACACAGACAGAAGGGATCTATGAATCTGTGACTCCCCAGGTATTCCCCAGTGTGATTCCTGAATTTTAATCCATGATGTAAAGGTGCAAGACTTTGTTCCAGTACAGCAGCAACCAGTCCAGGAGCGAAGGGGTTAATAACCACATAACCACAGGACTTTTAAAACCAAGGCTGCATTTCTTGCGCTTGCAATCAGAGGACAATTTATTTTGTTTCAAAGGGCAATTTCTTTCATTCCCTTATTCCAGTAAGTGATGTTTTCAAGTGTATTCTGCAGATGTCGTGTGTTTGTCTATTAAGGAAAAAAATCACAATTTATTTTGCAACGTGTTCTGTTCAATCTAGTACCCAGAAATAGAAATGTGTTGATAAAAGTTGGTGTCATTGTGACAGGGTGACACAGTGTCACAGACAGAAGGGAGCTTTGAGTCTGTCCCTCCCCCCGCAGGGTGACACAGACAGAAGGGAGCTATGAGTCTGTCCCTCCCCCTGCAGGGTGACACAGTGACACAGACAGAAGGGAGCTATGAGTCTGTCCCTCCGCCACAGGGTGACACAGTGACACAGACAGAAGGGAGTTATGAGTCTGTCCCCCCCCCCCCCCCGCAGGGTGATACAGTGACACAGACAGAAGGGAGCTATGAGTCTGTCCCTCCCCCCCGCAGGGTGACACAATGACACAGACAGAAGGGAGCTATGAGTCAGTCCCTTCCCCCGCAGGGTGACACAGTGACAGAGACAGAAGGGATCTATGAATCTGTGACTCCCCAGGTATTCCCCAGTGTGATTCCTGAATTTTAATCCATGATGTAAAGGTGCAAGACTTTGTTCCAGTACAGCAGCAACCAGTCCAGGAGCGAAGGGGTTAATAACCACATAACCACAGGACTTTTAAAACCAAGGCTGCATTTCTTGCGCTTGCAATCAGAGGACAATTTATTTTGTTTCAAAGGGCAATTTCTTTCATTCCCTTATTCCAGTAAGTGATGTTTTCAAGTGTATTCTGCAGATGTCGTGTGTTTGTCTATTAAGGAAAAAAATCACAATTTATTTTGCAACGTGTTCTGTTCAATCTAGTACCCAGAAATATAAATGTGTTGATAAAAGTTGGTGTCATTGTGACAGGGTGACACAGTGTCACAGACAGAAGGGAGCTTTGAGTCTGTCCCTCCCCCTGCAGGGTGACACAGACAGAAGGGAGCTATGAGTCTGTCCCTCCCCCCGCAGGGTGACACAGACATAAGGGAGCTATGAGTCTGTCCCTCCCCCCGCAGGGTGACACAGTGACACAGACAGAAGGGAGCTATGAGCCTGTCCCTCCCCGCAGGGTGACACAGTGACACAGAAGGGAGCTATGAGTCTGTCCCTCCCCCACAGGGTGACACAGTGACACAGACAGAAGGGAGCTATGAGTCTGTCCCTCCCCCGCAGGGTGACACAGTGACACAGACAGAAGGGAGCTATGAGTCTGTCCCTCCCCCCCGCAGGGTGACACAGACAGAAGGGAGCTATGAGTCTGTCCCTCCCCCCGCAGGGTGACACAGTGACACAGACAGAAGGGAGCTATGAGTCTGTCCCTCCCCCGTAGGGTGACACAGTGACACAGACAGAAGGGAGCTATGAGTCTGTCCCTCCCCCCGCAGGGTGACACAGTGACACAGACAGAAGGGAGCTATGAGTCTGTCCCTCCCCCCGCAGGGTGACACAGTGACACAGACAGAAGTGAGCTATGAGTCTGTCCCTCCCCCCGCAGGGTGACACAGTGACACAGACAGAATGGAGCTTTGAGTCTGTGACTCCCCCCGCAGGGTGACACAGTGACACAGATAGAAGGGAGCTATGAGTCGGTGACTCCCCAGGTGTTCCCCAGTGTGATTCCTGAATTTTAATCCATGATGTAAAGATGCAAGACTTTGTTCCAATACAGCAGCAACCAGTCCAGGAGCGAAGGGGTTAATAACCACATAACCACAGGACTTTTAAAACCAAGGCTGCATTTCTTGCGCTTGCAAGCAGAGGACAATTTATTTTGTTTCAAAGGGCAATTTCTTTCATTGCCTTATTCCAGTAAGTGTTGTTTTCAAGTGTATTCTGCAGATGTCGTGTGTTTGTCTATTTAGGAAAAAAATCACAATTTATTTTGCAACGTGTTCTGTTCAATCTAGTACCCAGAAATATGTTGATAAAGGTTGGTGTCATCGTGACAGGGTCACACAGTGTCTCAGACAGAAGGGAGCTATGAGTCTGTCCCTCCCCCCGCAGGGTGACACAGACAGAAGGGAGCTATGAGTCTGTCCCTCCCCCCGCAGGGTGACACAGACATAAGGGTGCTATGAGTCTGTCCCTCCCCCCGCAGGGTGACACAGTGACACAGACAGAAGGGAGCTATGAGTCTGTCCCTCCGCCACAGGGTGACACAGTGACACAGACAGAAGGGAGTTATGAGTCTGTCCCCCCCCCCCCCCGCAGGGTGATACAGTGACACAGACAGAAGGGAGCTATGAGTCTGTCCCTCCCCCCCGCAGGGTGACACAGTGACACAGACAGAAGGGAGCTATGAGTCAGTCCCTTCCCCCGCAGGGTGACACAGTGACACAGACAGAAGGGATCTATGAATCTGTGACTCCCCAGGTATTCCCCAGTGTGATTCCTGAATTTTAATCCATGATGTAAAGGTGCAAGACTTTGTTCCAGTACAGCAGCAACCAGTCCAGGAGCGAAGGGGTTAATAACCACATAACCACAGGACTTTTAAAACCAAGGCTGCATTTCTTGCGCTTGCAATCAGAGGACAATTTATTTTGTTTCAAAGGGCAATTTCTTTCATTCCCTTATTCCAGTAAGTGATGTTTTCAAGTGTATTCTGCAGATGTCGTGTGTTTGTCTATTAAGGAAAAAAATCACAATTTATTTTGCAACGTGTTCTGTTCAATCTAGTACCCAGAAATATAAATGTGTTGATAAAAGTTGGTGTCATTGTGACAGGGTGACACAGTGTCACAGACAGAAGGGAGCTTTGAGTCTGTCCCTCCCCCCGCAGGGTGACACAGACAGAAGGGAGCTATGAGTCTGTCCCTCCCCCCGCAGGGTGACACAGACATAAGGGAGCTATGAGTCTGTCCCTCCCCCCGCAGGGTGACACAGTGACACAGACAGAAGGGAGCTATGAGCCTGTCCCTCCCCGCAGGGTGACACAGTGACACAGAAGGGAGCTATGAGCCTGTCCCTCCACCCTGCAGGGTGACACATTGACACAGACAGAAGGGAGCGATGAGCCTGTCCCTCCCCCCGCAGGGTGACACAGTGACACAGACAGAAGGGAGCTATGAGTCTGTCCCTAACCCCCAGGGTGACACAATGACACAGACAGAAGGGAGCTATGAGTCTGTCCCTCCCCCACAGGGTGACACAGTGACACAGACAGAAGGGAGCTATGAGTCTGTCCCCGCCCCCGCAGGGTGACACAGACAGAAGGGAGCTATGAGTCTGTCCCTCCTCCCGCAGGGTGACACAGTGACACAGACAGAAGGGAGCTATGGGACTGTCCCTCCCCCCACAGGGTGACACAGTGACACAGACAGAAGGGAGCTATGAGCCTGTCCCTCCCCGCAGGGTGACACACTGACACAGACAGAAGGGAGCTATGAGTCTGTCCCTCCCCCCGCAGGGTGACACAGTGACACAGACAGAAGGGAGCTATGAGTCTGTCCCTCCCCCCGCAGGGTGACACAGTGACACAGGCAGAAGGGAGCTATGAGTCTGTCCCTCCCCCCGCAGGGTGACACAGTGACACAGACAGAAGGGAGCTATGAGTCTGTCCCTCCCCCCGCAGGGTGACACAGTGACACAGACAGAAGGGAGCTATGAGTCTGTCCCTCCCCCGCAGGGTGACACAGTGACACAGACAGAAGGGAGCTATGAGTCTGTCCCTCCCCCGCAGGGTGACACAGTGACACAGACAGAAGGGAGCTATGAGTCTGTCCCTCCCCCCCGCAGGGTGACACAGACAGAAGGGAGCTATGAGTCTGTCCCTCCCCCCGCAGGGTGACACAGTGACACAGACAGAAGGGAGCTATGAGTCTGTCCCTCCCCCGTAGGGTGACACAGTGACACAGACAGAAGGGAGCTATGAGTCTGTCCCTCCCCCCGCAGGGTGACACAGTGACACAGACAGAAGGGAGCTATGAGTCTGTCCCTCCCCCCGCAGGGTGACACAGTGACACAGACAGAAGTGAGCTATGAGTCTGTCCCTCCCCCCTCAGGGTGACACAGTGACACAGACAGAAGGGAGCTATGAGTCTGTCCCTCCCCCGCAGGGTGACACAGTGACACAGACAGAATGGAGCTTTGAGTCTGTGACTCCCCCCGCAGGGTGACACAGTGACACAGATAGAAGGGAGCTATGAGTCGGTGACTCCCCAGGTGTTCCCCAGTGTGATTCCTGAATTTTAATCCATGATGTAAAGATGCAAGACTTTGTTCCAATACAGCAGCAACCAGTCCAGGAGCGAAGGGGTTAATAACCACATAACCACAGGACTTTTAAAACCAAGGCTGCATTTCTTGCGCTTGCAAGCAGAGGACAATTTATTTTGTTTCAAAGGGCAATTTCTTTCATTGCCTTATTCCAGTAAGTGTTGTTTTCAAGTGTATTCTGCAGATGTCGTGTGTTTGTCTATTTAGGAAAAAAATCACAATTTATTTTGCAACGTGTTCTGTTCAATCTAGTACCCAGAAATATGTTGATAAAGGTTGGTGTCATCGTGACAGGGTCACACAGTGTCTCAGACAGAAGGGAGCTATGAGTCTGTCCCTCCCCCCGCAGGGTGACACAGACAGAAGGGAGCTATGAGTCTGTCCCTCCCCCCGCAGGGTGACACAGACATAAGGGTGCTATGAGTCTGTCCCTCCCCCCGCAGGGTGACACAGTGACACAGACAGAAGGGAGCTATGAGCCTGTCCCTCCCCGCAGGGTGACACAGTGACACAGAAGGGAGCTATGAGCCTGCTCCACCCCGCAGGGTGACACATTGACACAGACAGAAGGGAGCTATGAGCCTGTCCCTCCCCCGCAGGGTGACACAGTGACACAGACAGGAGGGAGCTATGAGTCTGTCCCTAACCCCCAGGGTGACACAGTGACACAGACAGAAGGGAGCTATGAGTCTGTCCCTCCCCCACAGGGTGACACAGTGACACAGACAGAAGGGAGCTATGAGTCTGTCCCTCCTCCCGCAGGGTGACACAGTGAAACAGACAGAAGGGAGCTATGAGTCTATCCCTCCCCCCCGCAGGGTGATACAGTGAAACAGACAGAAGGGAGCTATGAGCCTGTCCCTCCCCCCGCAGGGTGACACAGTGACACAGACAGAAGGGAGCTATAAGTCTATCCCTCCCCCCGCAGGGTGACACAGACAGAAGGGAGCTATGAGTCTGTCCCTCCCCCCGCAGGGTGACACAGTGACACAGACAGAAGGGAGCTATGAGTCTGTCCCTCTCCCCGCAGGGTGACACAGTGACACAGACAGAAGGGAGCTATGAGTCTATCCCTCCCCCCGCAGGGTGACACAGACAGAAGGGAGCTATGAGTCTGTCCCTCCCTCCGCAGGGTGACACAGTGACACAGACAGAAGGGAGCTATGAGTCTATCCCTCCCCCCGCAGGGTGACACAGACAGAAGGGAGCTATGAGTCTGTCCCTCCCCCGCAGGGTGACACAGTCACACAGACAGAAGGGAGCTATGTGTCTGTCCCTCCCCCCGCAGGGTGACACAGTGACACAGACAGAAGGGAGCTATGAGTCTGTCCCTCCCCCTGCAGGGTGATACAGTGACATAGACAGAAGGGAGCTATAAGTCTGTCCCTCCCCCCGCAGAGTAACACAGTAACACAGACAGAAGGGAGCTATGAGTCTGTCCCTCCCCCCCGCAGGGTGACACAGACAGAAGGGAGCTATGAGTCTGTTCCTCCCCCGCAGGGTGACACAGTGATACAGACAGAAGGGAGCTATGAGTCTGTCCCTCCCCCGCAGGGTGACACAGTGACACAGACAGAAGGGAGCTATGTGTCTGTCCCTCCCCCGCAGGGTGACACAGTGACACAGACAGAAGGGAGCTATGAGACTGTCCCTCCCCCCCGCAGGGTGATACAGTGACACAGACAGAAGGGAGCTATGAGTCTGTCCCTCCCCCGCAGGGTGACACAGTGACACAGACAAAAGGGAGCTATGAGTTTGTCCCTCCCCCTGCAGGGTGACACAGTGACACAGACAGGAGAGAGCTATGAGTCTGTCCCTCCCCCCGCAGGGTGACACAGTGACACAGAAAGAAGGGAGCTATGAGTCTGTCCCTCCCCCCGCAGGGTGACACAGTGACACAGACAGAAGGGAGCTATGAGTCTGCCCCTCCCCCCGCAGGGTGACACAGTGACAAAGACAGACGGGAGCTATGAGTCTATCCCTCACCCCGCAGGGTGACACAGTGACACAGACAGAAGGGAGCTATGAGTCTGTCCCTCCCCCCGCAGGATGACACAGTGACACAGACAGAAGGGAGCTATGAGTCTGTCCCTCCCCCGCAGGGTGACCCAGTCAGAATGGAGCTATGAGTCTGCCCCACCCCCCCCCCCCCACCCCCCACAGGGTGACACCGTGACACAGAGAGAAGGGAGCTATGAGTCTGTCCCTACCCCCGCAGGGTGACACAGTGACACAGACAGAAGGGAGCTATGAGTCTGTCCCTCCCCCCCGCAGGGTGACAAAGTGACACTGACAGAAGGGAGCTATGAGACTGTCCCTCCCCCCGCAGGGTGACACAGTGACACAGACAGAAGAGAGCTATAAGTCTGTCCCTCCCACCACAGGGTGACTCAGTGACACAGACAGAAGGGATCTATGAGTCTGTCCCTCCCCCCGAGGGGGGACACAGTGACACAGACAGAAGGGAGCTGTGAGTCTGCCCCTCCCCCCGCAGGGTGACAGAGTGACACAGACAGAAGGGAGCTATGAGTCTGTCTCCCCCCCCCCCCCGCAGGGTGACACAGAGACACAGACAGAAGGGAGCTTTGAGTCTGTCCCTCCCCCTGCAGGGTGACACAGTGACACAGACAGAAGGGAGCTATGAGTCTGTCCCTACCCCCGCAGGGTGACACAGTGACACAGACAGAAGGGAGCTATGAGTCTGTCCCTCCCCCCCGCAGGGTGACACAGTGACATAGACAGAAGGCAGCTATGAGACTGTCCCTCCCCCCGCAGGGTGACACAGTGACACAGACAGAAGAGAGCTATAAGTCTGTCCCTCCCACCACAGGGTGACACAGTGACACAGACAGAAGGGATCTATGAGTCTGTCCCTCCCCCCGCAGGGTGACACAGTGACACAGACAGAAGGGAGCTATGAGTCTGTCCCTCCCCCGCAGGGTGACACAGTGACACAGACAGAAGGGAGCTGTGAGTCTGCCCCTCCCCTCGCAGGGTGACACAGTGACACAGACAGAAGGGAGCTATGAGTCTGTCCCTCCCCCCGCAGGTTGACACAGTGACACAGACAGAAGGGAGCTATGAGTCTGTCCCTCCCCCCGCAGGGTGACACAGACAGAAGGGAGCTATGAGTCTGTCCCTCCCCCCACAGGGTGACACAGTGACACAGACAGAAGGGAGCTATGAGTCTGTCCCTCCCCCCCGCAGGGTGATACTTTAAACAGACAGAAGGGAGCTATGAGTCTGTCCCTCCCCCCGCAGGGTGACACAGTGACACAGACAGAAGGGAGCTATGAGTCTGTCCCTCCCCCCACAGGGTGACACAGTGACACAGACAGAAGGGAGCTATGAGTCTGTCCCTCCCCCCCGCAGGGTGATACTTTAAACAGACAGAAGGGAGCTATGAGTCTGTCCCTCCCCCCGCAGGGTGACACAGTGACACAGACAGAAGAGAGCTATAAGTCTGTCCCTCCCACCACAGGGTGACACAGTGACACAGACAGAAGGGATCTATGAGTCTGTCCCTCCCCCCGCAGGGTGACACAGTGACACAGACAGAAGTGAGCTATGAGTCTGTCCCTACCCCCGCAGGGTGACACAGTGACACAGACAGAAGGGAGCTATGAGTCTGTCCCTCCCCCCCTCAGGGTGACACAGTGACACAGACAGAAGGGAGCTATGAGACTGTCCCTCCCCCCGCAGGGTGACACAGTGACACAGACAGAAGAGAGCTATAAGTCTGTCCCTCCCACCACAGGGTGACACAGTGACACAGACAGAAGGGATCTATGAGTCTGTCCCTCCCCCCCGCAGGGTGACACAGTGACACAGACAGAAGGGAGCTATGAGTCTGTCCCTCCCCCGCAGGGTGACACAGTGACATAGACAGAAGGGAGCTGTGAGTCTGCCCCTCCCCCCGCAGGGTGACACAGTGACACAGACAGAAGGGAGCTATGAGTCTGTCCCTCCCCCCGCAGGTTGACACAGTGACACAGACAGAAGGGAGCTATGAGTCTGCCCTCCCACCGCAGGGTGACACAGTGACACAGACAGAAGGGCGCTATGAGTCTGTCCCTCCCCCCGCAGGGTGACACAGACAGAAGGGAGCTATGAGTCTGTCCCTCCCCCCACAGGGTGACACAGTGACACAGACAGAAGGGAGCTATGAGTCTGTCCCTCCCCCCCACAGAGTGATACATTGAAACAGACAGAAGGGAGCAATGATTCTGTCCCTCCCCCCGCAGAGTGACACAGTGACACAGACAGAAGGGAGCTATGAGTCTGTCCCTCCCCCGCAGGGTGACACAGTGACACAGACAGAAGGGAGCTATGAGTCTCTCCCTCTCCCCGCAGGTTGACAGTGACACAGACAGAAGGGAGCTATGAGTCTGTCCCTCCCCCGCAGGGTGACACAGTGACACAGACAGAAGGAAGCTATGAGTCTGTCCCTCCCCCCGCAGGGTGACACAGTGACACAGACAGAAGGGAGCTATGAGTCTGTCCCTCCCCCCGCAGGGTGACACAGTGACACAGACAGAAGGGAGCTATGAGTGTGTCCCTCCCCCCGCAGGGTGACACAGTGACACAGACAGAAGGGAGCTATGAGTCTGTCCCTCCCCCCGCAGGGTGACACAGTGACACAGACAGAAGGGAGCTATTATTCTGCCCCTCCCCCGCAGGGTGACACAGTGACACAGACAGAAGGGAGCTATGAGTCTGTCCCTCCCCCGCAGGGTGACACAGTGACACAGACAGAAGGGAGCTATGAGTCTGTCCCTCCCCCCGCAGGGTGACACAGTGACACAGACAGAAGGGAGCTATGAGTCTGTCCGTCCCCCCCCTCCGCAGGGTGATACAGTGACACAGACAGAAGGGAGCTATGAGTCTCTCCCTCCTCCCGCAGGGTGATACAGTGACACAATGCAATGTAGGTAGGTGCAACGCACAGCAAAAACGGTGATAGCAGGTCTGGCAAAAATATTTCTTTATTATAAGGACATAAAAACAGAAGGCTGCAACCTTCTACGCGTTTCGTGCAAACAAATAGCACTTTATCAAGAAGTGTCTTAACTTGGTATACAACACTCTATATATAGGGACAGCCTGCCGTTTTGGCGCCAAAACATTTAATTGGTAACATCATGTTCATTCAACCATATTTTGTATAGCTGTGTGAGTAACCTGAGGGCGGCTAATTACCTGTTGCCACTGCGAGAATGCCGCCTCCAAACACACCTGCTCGGTGACACGCACCGCAGGGCAATGGAGGGCCAACTCTCGCGAGATGCGCCTCAAGTAAGCCACAATTTCACGCGCATGCGCAGATACAGTTCCTAAGTGATCAGTCTGGAGTCCCGCGAGTAATGCCAATAAGGTCCTAAGTGCTCGCGCATGCGCTTACATGCTTTGGTTGTAACTTGGACACAAAATAACTGACCATATTGTCTAACCACCCACGCAGCAAGGATGTCCATGGAGATGCCTAATAAACCTACAGACACCCGCAAATACACCCCATTGAGCGGGCGGGGGGGGGGGGGGGGAGGGGAGGTGAAAAACGAAAAAAGAAGAAGCGGGGATGCAGTAGACAGAATGACTCATACCATCATGAACAACAGTCAAAAAACTACTCAGTTTTCAGGAAAAACGAAAAGGAACCAGGAGGGGGAAGAAAAGAGGCAGGGGGAAAAAGAGCACACAAAAGAAAGAAGAATTATTAACCAACTGTGATAATGTAATAAATTTGTCAGGTATTGATCTAACTCAGCCAGAGATTTCACTCCTTAATAAAGGTTTAAAATATGCGCCCTCTATGGGCATTGATCTTTTTGGAACAGCCGTGGATGTACATAAATATGTCCGCAAACTAGCTCTAAAAAAAAATTTCCATCAGAAAGATGGGGACAAATCTCTGACTGAGTTTTCTCGTGAGGACAATTCCCTAGAGAATACTATTGATGTAACCATACCTCAAGTTTCTTGTAATATCTCCCCCCCACAGGTTTCACTGGAGTCTTTTCAAGATATATGTGCCTTAAGAGATTTGAATGATCTAGATGAATTAAACAATTATGTTGAGGATTCCCAAACCTATACACTCACAAACTGGGATTCAAAATTTAAAGAAAAATCTGTGTTTTATCCTTCCTTTGCAAAAGGCCCTTACCTCTCAATGTTTGAAAATTTGGTGATTCGTGACCTTAGGCTTTTGGCACATGGTTTCTCATTTTCAAGTATTGATGATGACAATTTGGATGGGGAAGAACGTTTGGCCATCAAAACATTACAGAGTAATCCAATGTTGATAATTAAAAATGCTGACAAAGGAGGTGCTGTGGTGGTTCAGAGCAGGACAGACTATCTCAGGGAAGCTTTTCGCCAACTTGGGGATGAGTCCTCCTACTCTGAACTACCACATGATCCAACGCCAACCTTCTTGAAGGAATTATTGAATCTTATTGATTTGGGTTCAGCAACACAAGTTCTCAGTAAGAAGGAGATTGGATTTTTGGTCAATCCCCATCCCATTATCCCAGTTTTTCACCATCTCCCAAAGATCCATAAGACATTGGTCGACCCTCCTGGTCGTCCAATTGTCTCCAGTATTGGATCTTTGGGAGATGGCTTATCCCGTTATGTTAATGCTTATCTACAACCCTTTGTTAGGGCTCTACCCTCCTTCGTCCTTGACTCTGGTGATTTGTTGGTACAATTGCAAAACATTACATGGAAATCTGATTACCTCTGGGTAACTATGGATGTGGTCTCCCTGTATACAATTATTGAGCACGATCTGGGGTTAGCGGCTATTCGCCACTTTATTGAATGTCCAGGAAGCTCAATATTAATGACCACATTTATCACTGAATCTATTCTTTTTCTTCTCACACACAATTATTTTCTTTTTGAGCACCAGTTTTACTTACAACAACGGGGAACAGCAATGGGGACAAGTTTTGCCCCCTCCTATGCGAACCTTTTTATGGGGTGGTGGGAGCATGTTTTTATTTATAATGCCACTAATAAATTTAGACACAACATTGTTTTCTTTAAACGTTTTATCGATGACTTACTTATAGTTTGGCACGGGAGCACTGACACATTAGAATCATTTTTTGAATATGTTAATAATAATGATCTTAATATTCAATTTACCACTAATTTCGATGCACATCACATTAGCTTCCTGGACATTCTACTTTATGTGGACATGAACCAACAAATTCAATCTGACACTTTCAGGAAAAGCAACTCTAGGAATACTATTCTTCGGGCGGACAGTTGTCACCCCAGATCGGTGATTACTGGCATCCCCAAAAGCCAGTACCTGAGACTGAGAAGGAACTGTTCTACATTAGACGGGTTCCTGACTCAGTCTGAGGCTCTCACCAATCGGTTTATTGAAAGGGGTTATAACAGGGAGTCACTCCAATCCATAGTGGGGGAGATAATGAAAAGAGATAGAAATACACTACTCCGCACCAGAGAGTCAAGGACGAGGACTGTTAGTCCAAACAGGGGCAAGAAAAGACTGGGAAATACATCCCCTCTGTTTATTTCCCAATACAGTAAGGCCAGTGGCCAAGTGAATAAAATAATCAATAAACATTGGGGTCTATTACGTATGGATCCCATTTTGAGGGAGTATACTAAAATGGGACCCAAAATTGTCTATAGGAAGGCTAAGACCATTGCCAATTATTTATCTCCAAGTGTCATTCCAGACATCTCCACTAACATAAACACATTCAGTACGAAGGGCTCATACAGATGCAATAACTGTAATATGTGTCGGTATATGAAACCTTCCAGATGTGTCTTTTCCCACAGCCCGCATAGACGATTTAACATTAATAATTTTATTGATTGTAATACATCTTTTGTAGTCTATGTGATCAACTGTGGCTGTGGGAAGAGATATGTCGGAAGAACAACAAGGTCCCTCAAGGTTAGAATGCAAGAGCATTTCAGACTCATCAAGAGAGGAGACCTGGCGCACCCGGTTTCCAAGCACTTCTCAGAATGTACCAAAGGTGGCACTGAGAGTTTTTCCTTTTTAGGAATTGAGAGAATTCTACCCAAAATGAGGGGTGGTGACATGGTACAACGGTTAGATTGCAGAGAGTCATTCTGGATCTTCATGCTTAAAACCCATTTTCCAGATGGTATTAATATCGAATGGAGCATTAATCATTTTCTGAAGTGAATCATTGTCAGACATTTCAGGACTATGCACAGTCTCACCTCTCCGAGGTCACCATTGTTTTGTGTTCATCAACAATAATAACTTGTGAATTCCTGTCTTGATTAATCCATCCTCAACAAATGCATATTCAAAAGAAACACAGACAGAAGGGAGCTTTGAGTCTGCCCCTCCCCCCGCAGGGTGACACAGTGACACAGACAGAAGGGAGCTATGAGTCTGTCCGTCCCCCCCCTCCGCAGGGTGATACAGTGACACAGACAGAAGGGAGCTATGAGTCTGTCCCTCCCCCCCGCAGGGTGACACAGTGACACAGACAGAAGGGAGCTATGAGTCTGTCCCTCCCCCTGCAGGGTGACACAGTGACACAGACAGAAGGGAGCTATGAGTCTGTCCCTCCCCCCGCAGGGTGACACAGTGAAACAGACAGAAGGGAGCTATGAGTCTGTCCCTCCCCCCACAGGGTGACACAGTGACACAGACAGAAGGGAGCTATGAGCCTGTCCCTTCCCCCGCAGGGTGACACAGTGACACAGACAGAAGGGAGCTATGAGTCTGTCCTTCCCCCGCAGGGTGACACAGTGACACAGTCAGAAGGGAGCTATGAGTCTGCCCCTCCCCCTGCAGGGTGACACCGTGACACAGACAGAAGGGAGCTATGAGTCTGTCCCTACCCACGCAGGGTGACACAGTGACACAGACAGAAGGGAGCTATGAGTCTGTCCCTCCCCCCGCAGGGTGACACAGTGACACAGACAGAAAGGAGCTATGAGTCAGCCCCTCCCCCCGCAGGGTGACACAGTGACAAAGACAGACGGGAGCTATGAGTCTGTCCCTCACCCCGCAGGGTGACACAGTGACACAGACAGAAGGGAGCTATGAGTCTGTCCCTCCCCCTGCAGGGTGACACAGTGACACAGACAGAAGGGAGCTATGAGTCTGTCCCTCCCCCCGCAGGGTGACACAGTGAAACAGACAGAAGGGAGCTATGAGTCTGTCCCTCCCCCCGCAGAGTGACACAGTGACACAGACAGAAGGGAGCTATGAGCCTGTCCCTTCCCCCGCAGGGTGACACCGTGACACAGACAGAAGGGAGCTATGAGACTGTCCCTCCCCCCGCAGGGTGACACAGTGACACAGACAGAAGAGAGCTATGAGTCTGTCCCTCCCCCCGCAGGGTGACACAGTGACACAGACATAAGGGAGCTATGAGTCTGTCCCTCCTCCCGCAGGGTGACACAGTGACACAGACAGAAGGGAGCTATGAGCCTGTCCCTCCCCCCGCAGGGTGACACAGTGACACAGACAGAAGGGAGCTATGAGTCTGTCCCTCCCCCGCAGGGTGACACAGTGACACAGACAGAAGGGAGCTATGAGTCTGTCCCCCCCCCCCCTCCGCAGGGTGATACAGTGACACAGACAGAAGGGAGCTATGAGTCTGTCCCCCCCCCCCCGCAGGGTGACACAGTGACACAGACAGAAGGGAGCTATGAGTCAGTCCCTCCCCCCGCAGGGTGACACAGTGACACAGACAGAAGGGAGCAATGAGTCTGTGACTCCCCAGGTATTCTCCATTGTGATTCCTGAATTTTAATCCATGATGTAAAGATGCAAGACTTTGTTCCAGTACAGCAGCAACCAGTCCAGGAGCAAAGGGGTTAATAACCACATAACCACAGGACTTTTAAAACCAAGGCTGCATTTCTTGCGCTTGCAAGCAGAGGACAATTTATTTTGTTTCAAAGGGCAATTTCTTTCATTCCCTTATTCCAGTAAGTGTTGTTTTCAAGTGTATTCTGCAGATGT
The DNA here is from genome assembly GCF_040206685.1 of Ascaphus truei. NCBI lineage: Eukaryota > Metazoa > Chordata > Amphibia > Anura > Ascaphidae > Ascaphus > Ascaphus truei. The sequence goes on along the minus strand of NW_027456981.1, from coordinate 190,118 downwards.
CGTGTGTTTGTCTATTAAGGAAAAAAATCACAATTTATTTTGCAACGTGTTCTGTTCAATCTAGTACCCAGAAACATAAATGTGTTAATAAAGGTTGGTGTCATTGTGACAGGGTCACACAGTGTCACAGACAGAAGGGAACTTTGAGTCGGTCCCTCCCCCCGCAGGGTGACACAGACAGAAGGGAGCTATAAGTCTGTCCCTCCCCCCGCAGGGTGACACAGACAGAAGGGAGCTATGAGTCTGTCCCTCCCCCCGCAGGGTGACACAGGCAGAAGGGAGCTATGAGTCTGTCCCTCCCCCCGCAGGGTGACACAGACAGAAGGGAGCTATGAGTCTGTCCCTCCCCCTGCAGGGTGACACAGTGACACAGACAGAAGGGAGCTATGAGTCTGTCCCTCCCCCCGCAGGGTGACACAGGCAGAAGGGAGCTATGAGTCTGTCCCTCCCCCCGCAGGGTGACACAGTGACACAGACAGAAGGGAGATATGAGTCTGTCCCTCCCCCCGCAGGGTGACACAGTGACACAGACAGAAGGGAGCTATGAGTCTGTCCCTCCCCCTGCAGGGTGACACAGTGACACAGACAGAAGGGAGCTATGAGTCTGTCCCTCCCCCCGCAGGGTGACACAGGCAGAAGGGAGCTATGAGTCTGTCCCTCCCCCCGCAGGGTGACACAGTGACACAGACAGAAGGGAGATATGAGTATGTCCCTCCCCCCGCAGGGTGACACAGTGACACAGACAGAAGGGAGATATGAGTCTGTCCCTCCTCCCGCAGGGTGACACAGTGAGACAGACAGAAGGGAGCTATGAGACTGTCCCTCCCCCCGCAGGGTGACACAGTGACACAGAAGGGAGATATGAGTCTGTCCCTCCCCCCGCAGGGTGACACAGTGACACAGACAGAAGGGAGCTATGAGTCTGTCCCTCCCCCCGCAGGGGGACACAGTGACACAGACAGAAGGGAGCTATGAGCCTGTCCCTCCCCCCACAGGGTGACACAGTGACACAGACAGAAGGGAGCTATGAGTCTGTCCCTAACCCCGCAGGTTGACACAGTGATACAGACAGAAGGGAGCTATGAGTCTGTCCCTCCCCCGCAGGGTGACACAGTGACACAGACAGAAGGGAGCTATGAGTCTGTCCCTCCCCCCGCAGGGTGACACAGACAGAAGGGAGCTATGAGTCTGTCCCTCCCCCTGAAGGGTGACACAGTGACACAGACAGAAGGGAGCTACGAGTCTGTCCCTCCCCCCGCAGCGTGACACAGTGACACAGACAGAAGGGAGCTATGAGACTGTCAATCCCCCCACAGGGTGACACAGTGACACAGACAGAAGGGAGCTATGAGTCTGTCCCTCCACCGCAGGGTGACACAGTGACACAGACAGAAGGGAGTTATGAGTCTGTCCCCCCCCCCCCCCCGCAGGGTGATACAGTGACACAGACAGAAGGGAGCTATGAGTCTGTCCCTCCCCCCCGCAGGGTGACACAGTGACACAGACAGAAGGGAGCTATGAGTCAGTCCCTTCCCCCGCAGGGTGACACAGTGACACAGACAGAAGGGATCTATGAATCTGTGACTCCCCAGGTATTCCCCAGTGTGATTCCTGAATTTTAATCCATGATGTAAAGGTGCAAGACTTTGTTCCAGTACAGCAGCAACCAGTCCAGGAGCGAAGGGGTTAATAACCACATAACCACAGGACTTTTAAAACCAAGGCTGCATTTCTTGCGCTTGCAAGCAGAGGACAATTTATTTTGTTTCAAAGGGCAATTTCTTTCATTCCCTTATTCCAGTAAGTGTTGTTTTCAAGTGTATTCTGCAGATGTCGTGTGTTTGTCTATTAAGGAAAAAAATCACAATTTATTTTGCAACGTGTTCTGTTCAATCTAGTACCCAGAAATATAAATGTGTTGATAAAGGTTGGTGTCATCGTGACAGGGTGACACAGTGTCACAGACAGAAGGGAGCTATGAGTCTGTCCCTCCCCCGCAGGGTGACACAGACAGAAGGGAGCTATGAGTCTGTCCCTCCCCCCGCAGGGTGACACAGACAGAAGGAAACTATGAGTCTGTCCCTCCCCCCGCAAGGTGACACAGGCAGAAGGGAGCTATGAGTCTGTCCCTCCTCCCGCAGGGTGACACAGACAGAAGGGAGCTATGAGTCTGTCCCTCCCCCCGCAGGGTGACACAGTGACACAGACAGAAGGGAGCTATGAGTCTGTCCCTCCCCCCGCAGGGTGACACAGGCAGAAGGGAGCTATGAGTCTGTCCCTCCCCCCGCAGGGTGACACAGTGACACAGACAGAAGGGAGATATGAGTCTGTCCCTCCCCCCGCAGGGTGACACAGTGACACAGACAGAAGGGAGTTATGAGTCTGTCCCTAACCCCACAGGGTGACACAGTGATACAGACAGAAGGGAGCTATGAGTCTGTCCCTCCCCCGCAGGGTTACACAGTGACACAGACAGAAGGGAGCTATGAGTCTGTCACTCCCCCCGCAGGGTGACACAGACAGAAGGGAGCTACGAGTCTGTCCCACCCCCCGCAGCGTGACACAGTGACACAGACAGAAGGGAGCTATGAGACTGTCCCTCCCCCCACAGGGTTACACAGTGACACAGACAGAAGGGAGCTATGAGCCTGTCCCTCCCCGCAGGGTGACACAGTGACACAGACAGAAGGGAGCTATGAGTCTGTCCCCCCCCCCCGCAGGGTGACACAGTGACACAGACAGAAGGGAGCTATGAGACTGCCCCCCCCCCCCCGCAGGGTGACACAGTGACACAGACAGAAGGGAGCTATGAGTCTGTCCCTCCCCCGCAGGGTGACACAGTGACACAGACAGAATGGAGCTATGAGTCTGTCCCCCCATCCCCCGCAGGGTGATACAGTGACACAGACAGAAGGGAGCTATGAGTCTGCCCCTCCGCCCACAGGGTGACACAGTGACACAGACAGATGGGAGCAATGAGTCTGTCCCTCCCCCCGCAGGGTGACACAGAGACACAGACAGAAGGGAGCTTTGAGTCTGTCCCTCCCCCCGCAGCGTGACACAGTGACACAGACAGAAGGGAGCTATGAGACTGTCAATCCCCCCACAGGGTGACACAGTGACACAGACAGAAGGGAGCTATGAGTCTGTCCCTCCGCCGCAGGGTGACACAGTGACACAGACAGAAGGGAGTTATGAGTCTGTCCCCCCCCCCCCCCCCCCCGCAGGGTGATACAGTGACACAGACAGAAGGGAGCTATGAGTCTGTCCCTCCCCCCCGCAGGGTGACACAGTGACACAGACAGAAGGGAGCTATGAGTCAGTCCCTTCCCCCGCAGGGTGACACAGTGACACAGACAGAAGGGATCTATGAATCTGTGACTCCCCAGGTATTCCCCAGTGTGATTCCTGAATTTTAATCCATGATGTAAAGGTGCAAGACTTTGTTCCAGTACAGCAGCAACCAGTCCAGGAGCGAAGGGGTTAATAACCACATAACCACAGGACTTTTAAAACCAAGGCTGCATTTCTTGCGCTTGCAAGCAGAGGACAATTTATTTTGTTTCAAAGGGCAATTTCTTTCATTCCCTTATTCCAGTAAGTGTTGTTTTCAAGTGTATTCTGCAGATGTCGTGTGTTTGTCTATTAAGGAAAAAAATCACAATTTATTTTGCAACGTGTTCTGTTCAATCTAGTACCCAGAAATATAAATGTGTTGATAAAGGTTGGTGTCATCGTGACAGGGTGACACAGTGTCACAGACAGAAGGGAGCTATGAGTCTGTCCCTCCCCCCGCAGGGTGACACAGACAGAAGGGAGCTATGAGTCTGTCCCTCCCCCCGCAGGGTGACACAGACAGAAGGAAACTATGAGTCTGTCCCTCCCCCCGCAAGGTGACACAGGCAGAAGGGAGCTATGAGTCTGTCCCTCCTCCCGCAGGGTGACATAGACAGAAGGGAGCTATGAGTCTGTCCCTCCCCCCGCAGGGTGACACAGTGACACAGACAGAAGGGAGCTATGAGTCTGTCCCTCCCCCCGCAGGGTGACAAAGGCAGAAGGGAGCTATGAGTCTGTCCCTCCCCCCTCAGGGTGACACAGTGACACAGACAGAAGGGAGATATGAGTCTGTCCCTCCCCCCGCAGGGTGACACAGTGACACAGACAGAAGGGAGTTATGAGTCTGTCCCTAACCCCACAGGGTGACACAGTGATACAGACAGAAGGGAGCTATGAGTCTGTCCCTCCCCCGCAGGGTGACACAGTGACACAGACAGAAGGGAGCTATGAGTCTGTCACTCCCCCCGCAGGGTGACACAGACAGAAGGGAGCTACGAGTCTGTCCCTCCCCCCGCAGTGTGACACAGTGACACAGACAGAAGGGAGCTATGAGACTGTCCCTCCCCCCACAGGGTTACACAGTGACACAGACAGAAGGGAGCTATGAGCCTGTCCCTCCCCGCAGGGTGACACAGTGACACAGACAGAAGGGAGCTATGAGTCTGTCCCCCCCCCCCGCAGGGTGACACAGTGACCCAGACAGAAGGGAGTTATGAGACTGCCCCCCCCCCCCGCAGGGTGACACAGTGACACAGACAGAAGGGAGCTATGAGTCTGTCCCTCCCCCACAGGGTGACACAGTGACACAGACAGAATGGAGCTATGAGTCTGTCCCCCCATCCCCCGCAGGGTGATACAGTGACACAGACAGAAGGGAGCTATGAGTCTGCCCCTCCGCCCACAGGGTGACACAGTGACACAGACAGATGGGAACTATGAGTCTGTCCCTCCCCCCGCAGGGTGACACAGAGACACAGACAGAAGGGAGCTTTGAGTCTGTCCCTCCCCCTGCAGGGTGACACAGTGACACAGACAGGAGGGAGCTATGAGTCTGTCCCTACCAACGCAGGGTGACACAGTGACACAGACAGAAGGGAGCTATGAGCCTGTCCCTCCCCCCGCAGGGTGACACAGTGACACAGACAGAAGGGAGCTATGAGTCTGTCCCTCCCCCTGCAGGGTGACACAGTGACACAGACAGAAGGGAGCTATGAGTCTGTCCCTCCCCCCGCAGGGTGACACAGTGAAACAGACAGAAGGGAGCTATGAGTCTGTCCCTCCCCCTGCAGGTTGACACAGTGACACAGACAGAAGGGAGCTATGAGTCTGTCCCTCCCCCGCAGGGTGACACAGTGACACAGACAGAAGGGAGCTATGAGTCTGTCCCCCCCCCCCCCCGCAGGGTGATACAGTGACACAGACAGAAGGGAGCTATGAGTCTGTGACTCCCCCCGCAGGGTGACACAGTATCACAGACAGAAGGGAGCTATGAGTCTGTCCCTCCCCCCGCAGGGTGACACAGACAGAAGGGAGCTATGAGTCTGTCCCTCCCCCCGCAGGGTGACACAGACAGAAGGGAGCTATGAGTCTGTCCCTCCCCCCGCAGGGTGACACAGTGACACAGACAGAGGGAGCTATGAGTCTGTCCCTCACCCCGCAGGGTGACACAATGACAAAGACAGAAGGGAGCTATGAGCCTGTCCCTCCCCGCAGGGTGACACAGTGACACAGAAGGGAGCTATGAGCCTGTCCCTCCACCCCGCAGGGTGACACAGTGACACAGAATGGAGCTATGAGCCTGTCCCTCCCCCCGCAGGGTGACACAGTGACACAGCCAGAAGGGAGCTATGAGCCTGTCCCTCCCCCCGCAGGGTGACACAGTGACACAGACAGAAGGGAGCTACTGTATGAGTCTGTCCCTAACCCCGCAGGGTGACACAGTGAAACAGACAGAAGGGAGCTATGAGTCTGTCCCTCCCCCCGCAGGGTGACACAGTGAAACAGACAGAAGGGAGCTATGAGTCTGTCCCTCCCCCCGCAGGGTGACACAGACAGAAGGGAGCTATGAGTCTGTCCCTCCCCCCGCAGGGTGACACAGTGACACAGACAGAGGGAGCTATGAGTCTATCCCTCCACCCGCAGGGTGACACAATGACAAAGACAGAAGGGAGCTATGAGCCTGTCCCTCCCCGCAGGGTGACACAGTGACACAGAAGGGAGCTATGAGCCTGTCCCTCCCCCCGCAGGGTGACACAGTGACACAGTCAGAAGGGAGCTATGAGCCTGTCCCTCCCCCCGCAGGGTGACACAGTGACACAGACAGAAGGGAGCTATGAGCCTGTCCCTCCCCCGCAGGGTGACACAGTGACACAGACAGAAGGGAGCTATGAGTCTGTCCCTCCCCCCGCAGGGTGACACAGTGAAACAGACAGAAGGGAGCTATGAGTCTGTCCCTCCCCCCGCAGGGTGACACAGTGACACAGACAGAAGGGAGCTATGAGCCTGTCCCTTCCCCCGCAGGGTGACACAGTGACATAGACAGAAGGGAGCTATGAGTCTGTCCCTCCCCCCGCAGGGTGACTAAGTGACACAGACAGAAGTGAGCTATGAGTCTGCCCCTCCGCCTGCAGGGTGACACCGTGACACAGACAGAAGGGAGCTATGAGTCTGTCCCTACCCACGCAGGGTGACACAGTGACACAGACAGAAGGGAGCTATGAGTCTGTCCCTCCCCCCCGTAGGGTGACACAGTGACACAGTCAGAAGGGAGCTATGAGTCTGCCCCCCCCCCCCCCCCGCAGGGTGACACCCGGACACAGACAGAAGGGAGCTATGAGTCTGTCCCTCCCCCGCAGGGTGACACAGTGACACAGACAGAATGGAGCTATGAGTCTGTCCCTCCCCCCGCAGGGTGATACAGTGACACAGACAGTAGGGAGCTATGAGTCTGCCCCTCCCCCCACAGGGTGACACAGTGACACATACAAATGGGAGGTTTGAGTCTGTCCCTCCCCCCGCAGGGTGACACAGAGACACAGACAGAAGGGAGCTATGAGTCTGTCCCTCCCCAGCAGGGTGACACAGTGACACAGACAGAAGGGAGCTATGAGTCTGTCCTCCCCCCGCAGGGTGACACAGTGACACAGACAGAAGGGAGCTATGAGCCTGTCCCATCCCCCGCAGGGTGACACAGTGACACAGACAGAAGGGAGCTATGAGTCTGTACCTCCCCCCGCAGGGTGACTAAGTGACACAGACAGAAGTGAGCTATGAGTCTGCCCCTCCCCCTGCAGGGTGACACTGTGACACAGACAGATGGGAGCTATGAGTCTGTCCCTACCCACGCAGGGTGACACAGTGACACAGACAGAAGGGAGCTATGAGTCTGTCCCTCCCCCCCGCAGTGTGACACAGTGACACAGACAGAAGGGAGCTATGAGTCTGTCCCTCCCCCGCAGGGTGACACAGTCAGAAGGGAGCTATGAGTCTGCCCCCCCCCCCCCGCAGGGTGACACCCGGACACAGACAGAAGGGAGCTATGAGTCTGTCCCTCCCCCGCAGGGTGACACAGTGACACAGACAGAATGGAGCTATGAGTCTGTCCCCCCATCCCCCGCAGGGTGATACAGTGACACAGACAGAAGGGAGCTATGAGTCTGCCCCTCCCCCCACAGGGTGACACAGTGACACAGACAGATGGGAGCTATGAGTCTGTCCCTCCCCCCGCAGGGTGACACAGAGACACAGACAGAAGGGAGCTATGAGTCTGTCCCTCCCCCTGCAGGGTGACACAGTGACACAGACAGAAGGGAACTATGAGTCTGTCCCTACCCACGCAGGGTGACACAGTGACACAGACAGAAGGGAGCTATGAGCCGGTCCCTCCCCCCGCAGGGTGACACAGTGACACAGACAGAAGGGAGCTATGAGTCTGTCCCTCCCCCTGCAGGGTGACACAGTGACACAGAAAGAAGGGAGCTATGAGTCTGTCCCTCCCCCCGCAGGGTGACACAGTGAAACAGACAGAAGGGAGCTATGAGTCTGTCCCTCCCCCCGCAGGGTGACACAGTGACACAGACAGAAGGGAGCTATGAGTCTGCCCCTCCCCCTGCAGGGTGACACAGTGACACAGACAGAAGGGAGCTATGAGTCTGTCCCTCCCCCGCAGGGTGACACAGTGACACAGACAGAAGAGAGCTATGAGTCTGTCCCCCCCCCCCCCCCCCCACAGGGTGATACAGTGACACAGACAGAAGGGAGCTAAGAGTCTGTCCCTCCCCCGCAGGGTGACACAGTGACACAGACAGAAGGGAGCTATGAGTCAGTCCCTCCCCCCGCAGGGTGACACAGGGACACAGACAGAAGGGAGCTATGAGTCTGTGACTCCCCCCGCAGGGTGACACAGTATCACAGACAGAAGGGAGCTATGAGTCTGTCCCTCCCCCCGCAGGGTGACACAGACAGAAGGGAGCTATGAGTCTGTCCCTCCCCCCGCAGGGAGACACAGACAGAAGGGAGCTATGAGTCTGTCCCTCCCCCCCGCAGGGTGAGACAGTGACACAGACAGAAGGGAGCTATGAGTCTGTCCCTCCCCCCCGCAGGGTGACACAGTCAGAAGGGAGCTATGAGTCTGCCCCCCCCCCCCCCGCAGGGTGACACCCGGACACAGACAGAAGGGAGCTATGAGTCTGTCCCTACCCCCGCAGGGTGACACAGTGACACAGACAGAAGGAAGCTATGAGTCTGTCCCTCCCCCCCGCAGGGTTACACAGTGATACAGACAGAAGGGAGCTATGAGACTGTCCCTCCCCCCACAGGGTGACACAGTGACACAGACAGAAGGGAGCTATGTGTCTGTCCCTCCCCCCGCAGGGTGACACAGTGACACAGACAGAAGGGAGCTATGAGTCAGTCCCTCCCCCCGCAGGGTGACACAGGGACACAGACAGAAGGGAGCAATGAGTCTGTGACTCCCCCCGCAGGGTGACACAGTATCACAGACAGAAGGGAGCTATGAGTCTGTCCCTCCCCCCGCAGGGTGACACAGACAGAAGGGAGCTATGAGTCTGTCCCTCCCCCCGCAGGGAGACACAGACAGAAGGGAGCTATGAGTCTGTCCCTCCCCCCCGCAGGGTGACACAGTGACACAGACAGAAGGGAGCTATGAGTCTGTCCCTCCCCCGCAGGGTGACACAGTCAGTAGGGAGCTATGAGTCTGCCCCCCCCCCCCCCCGCAGGGTGACACCCGGACACAGACAGAAGGGAGCTATGAGTCTGTCCCTACCCCCGCAGGGTGACACAGTGACACAGACAGAAGGAAGCTATGAGTCTGTCCCTCCCCCCCGCAGGGTTACACAGTGATACAGACAGAAGGTAGCTATGAGACTGTCCCTCCCCCCACAGGGTGACACAGTGACACAGACAGAAGAGAGCTATGAGTCTGTCCCTCGCCCCGCAGGGTGACACAGTGACACAGACAGAAGGGAGCTATGAGTCTGTCCCTCCTCCCGCAGGGTGACACAGTGACACAGACAGAAGGGAGCTATGAGTCTGTCCCTCCCCCGCAGGGTGACACAGTGACACAGACAGAAGGGAGCTATGAGTCTGTCCCTCCCCCCGCAGGGTGACACAGACAGAAGGGAGCTACGAGTCTGTCCCTCCCCCCGCAGCGTGACACAGTGACACAGACAGAAGGGAGCTATGAAACTGTCCCTCCCCCCACAGGGTGACACAGTGACACAGACAGAAGGGAGCTATGAGCCTGTCCCTCCCCCCCCCGCAGGGTGACACAGTGACACAGACAGAAGGGAGCTATGTGTCTGTCCCTCCCCCGCAGGGTGACACAGTGACACAGACAGAATGGAGCTATGAGTCTGTCCCCCCATCCCCCGCAGGGTGACACACTGACACAGACAGAAGGGAGCTATGAGTCTGTCCCTCCCCCCGCAGGGTGACACAGTGACACAGGCAGAAGGGAGCTATGAGTCTGTCCCTCCCCCCGCAGGGTGACACAGTTACACAGACAGAAGGGAGCTATGAGTCTGCCCCTCCCCCCACAGGGTGACACAGTTACACAGAAAGACGGGAGCTATGAGTCTGTCCCTCCCCCCGCAGGGTGACACAGAGACACAGACAGAAGGGAGCTATGAGTCTGTCCCTCCCCCTGCAGGGTGACACAGTGACACAGACAGAAGGAAGCTATGAGTCTGTCCCTCCCCCTGCAGGGTGACACAGTGACACAGACAGAAGGGAGCTATGAGTCTGTCCCTCCCCCCGCAGGGTGACACAGTGAAACAGACAGAAGGGAGCTATGAGTCTGTCCCTCCCCCCGCAGGGTGACACAGTGACACAGACAGAAGGGAGCTATGAGTCTGCCCCTCCCCCTGCAGGGTGACACCGTGACACAGACAGAAGGGAGCTATGAGTCTGTCCCTACCCACGCAGGGTGACACAGTGACACAGACAGAAGGGAGCTATGAGCCTGTCCCTCCCCCCGCAGGGTGACACAGTGACACAGACAGAAGGGAGCTATGAGTCTGTCCCTCCCCCTGCAGGGTGACACAGTGACACAGACAGAAGGGAGCTATGAGTCTGTCCCTCCCCCCGCAGGGTGACACAGTGAAACAGACAGAAGGGAGCTATGAGTCTGTCCCTCCCCCCTCAGGGTGACACAGTGACACAGACAGAAGGGAGCTATGAGTCTGCCCCCCCCCCCCCCCGCAGGGTGACACAGTGACACAGACAGAAGGGAGCTATGAGTCTGTCCCTACCCACGCAGGGTGACACAGTGACACAGACAGAAGGGAGCTATGAGCCTGTCCCTCCGCCCGCAGGGTGACACAGTGACACAGACAGAAGGGAGCTATGAGTCTGTCCCTCCCCCTGCAGGGTGACACAGTGACAAAGACAGAAGGGAGCTATGAGTCTGTCCCTCCCCCCGCAGGGTGACACAGTGACACAGACAGAAGGGAGCTATGAGTCTGTCCCTCCCCCCCGCAGGGTAACACAGTGATACAGACAGAAGGGAGCTATGAGACTGTCTCTCCCCCCACAGGGTGACACAGTGACACAGACAGAAGAGAGCTATGAGTCTGTCCCTCCCCCCGCAGGGTGACACAGTGACACAGACAGAAGGGAGCTATGAGTCTGTCCCTCCTCCCGCAGGGTGACACAGTGACACAGACAGAAGGGAGCTATGAGTTTGTCCCTCCCCCGCAGGGTGACACAGTGACACAGACAGAAGGGAGCTATGAGTCTGTCCCTCCCCCCGCAAGGTGACACAGACAGAAGGGAGCTACGAGTCTGTCCCTCCCCCCGCAGCGTGACACAGTGACACAGACAGAAGGGAGCTATGAGACTGTCCCTCCCCCCACAGGGTGACACAGTGACACAGACAGAAGGGAGCTATGAGCCTGTCCCTCCCCCCCCCCCCGCAGGGTGACACTGTGACACAGACAGAAGGGAGCTATGTGTCTGTCCCTCCCCCGCAGGGTGACACAGTGACACAGACAGAATGGAGCTATGAGTCTGTCCCCCCATCCCCCGCAGGGTGATACAGTGACACAGACAGAAGGGAGCTATGAGTCTGCCCCTCCCCCCACAGGGTGACACAGTTACACAGAAAGACGGGAGCTATGAGTCTGTCCCTCCCCCCGCAGGGTGACACAGTGACACAGACAGAATGGAGCTATGAGTCTGTCCCCCCATCCCCCGCAGGGTGATACAGTGACACAGACAGAAGGGAGCTATGAGTCTGCCCCTCCCCCCACAGGGTGACACAGTTACACAGAAAGACGGGAGCTATGAGTCTGTCCCTCCCCCCGCAGGGTGACACAGAGACACAGACAGAAGGGAGCTATGAGTCTGTCCCTCCCCCTGCAGGGTGACACAGTGACACAGACAGAAGGAAGCTATGAGTCTGTACCTCCCCTGCAGGGTGACACAGTGACACAGACAGAAGGGAGCTATGAGTCTGTCCCTCCCCCTGCAGGAAGACACCGTGACACAGACAGAAGGGAGCTATGAGTCTGTCCCTACCCATGCAGGGTGACACAGTGACACAGACAGAAGGGAGCTATGAGCCTGTCCCTCCCCCCGCAGGGTGACACAGTGACACAGACAGAAGGGAGCTATGAGTCTGTCCCTCCCCCTGCAGGGTGACACAGTGACACAGACAGAAGGGAGCTATGAGTCTGTCCCTCCCCCCTCAGGGTGACACAGTGACACAGACAGAAGGGAGCTATGAGTCTGCCCCCCCCCCCCGCAGGGTGACACAGTGACACAGACAGAAGGGAGCTATGAGTCTGTCCCTACCCACGCAGGGTGACACAGTGACACAGACAGAAGGGAGCTATGAGCCTGTCCCTCCCCCCGCAGGGTGACACAGTGACACAGACAGAAGGGAGCTATGAGTCTGTCCCTCCCCCTGCAGGGTGACACAGTGACACAGACAGAAGGGAGCTATGAGTCTGTCCCTCCCCCCGCAGGGTGACACAGTGAAACAGACAGAAGGGAGCTATGAGTCTGCCCCCCCCCCCCCCGCAGGGTGACACAGTGACACAGACAGAAGGGAGCTATGAGTCTGTCACTCCTCCGCAGGGTGACACAGTGAAACAGACAGAAGGGAGCTATGAGTCTGTCCCCCCCCCCCCCCCCCCGCAGGGTGATACAGTGACACAGAATGAAGGGAGCTATGAGTCTGTCCCTCCCCCCACAGGGTGACACAGTGACACAGACAGAAGGGAGCTATGAGTCTGTCCCTCCCCCCGCAGGGTGACACAGGCAGAAGGGAGCTATGAGTCTGTCCCTCCCCCCGCAGGGTGACACAGTGACACAGACAGAAGGGAGATATGAGTCTGTCCCTCCCCCCGCAGGGTGACACAGTGACACAGACAGAAGGGAGCTATGAGTCTGTCCCTTCCCCGCAGGGTGACACAGTGACACAGACAGAAGGGAGCTATGAGTCTGTCCGTCCCCCCCCTCCGCAGGGTGATACAGTGACACAGACAGAAGGGAGCTATGAGTCTGTCCCTCCCCCCCACAGGGTGACACAGTGACACAGACAGAAGGGAGCTATGAGTCAGTCCCTCCCCCCGCAGGTTGACACAGTGACACAGACAGAAGGGAGCTATGAGTCTGTGACTCCCCCCGCAGGGTGACACAGTGACACAGACAGAAGGGAGCTATGAGTCTGTCCCTCCCCCCGCAGGGTGACACAGTGACACAGACAGAAGGGAGCTATGAGTCTGCCCCTCCCCCTGCAGGAAGACACCGTGACACAGACAGAAGGGAGCTATGAGTCTGTCCCTACCCATGCAGGGTGACACAGTGACACAGACTGAAGGGAGCTATGAGCCTGTCCCTCCCCCGCAGGGTGACACAGTGACACAGACAGAAGGGAGCTATGAGTCTGTCCCTCCCCCTGCAGGGTGACACAGTGACACAGACAGAAGGGAGCTATGAGTCTGTCCCTCCCCCCTCAGGGTGACACAGTGACACAGACAGAAGGGAGCTATGAGTCTGCCCCCCCCCCCCCCCGCAGGGTGACACAGTGACACAGACAGAAGGGAGCTATGAGTCTGTCCCTACCCACGCAGGGTGACACAGTGACACAGACAGAAGGGAGCTATGAGCCTGTCCCTCCCCCCGCAGGGTGACACAGTGACACAGACAGAAGGGAGCTATGAGTCTGTCCCTCCCCCTGCAGGGTGACACAGTGACACAGACAGAAGGGAGCTATGAGTCTGTCCCTCCCCCCGCAGGGTGACACAGTGAAACAGACAGAAGGGAGCTATGAGTCTGCCCCCCCCCCCCCCCCCCGCAGGGTGACACAGTGACACAGACAGAAGGGAGCTATGAGTCTGTCACTCCTCCGCAGGGTGACACAGTGAAACAGACAGAAGGGAGCTATGAGTCTGTCCCCCCCCCCCCCGCAGGGTGATACAGTGACACAGAAAGAAGGGAGCTATGAGTCTGTCCCTCCCCCCACAGGGTGACACAGTGACACAGACAGAAGGGAGCTATGAGTCTGTCCCTCCCCCCGCAGGGTGACACAGGCAGAAGGGAGCTATGAGTCTGTCCCTCCCCCCGCAGGGTGACACAGTGACACAGACAGAAGGGAGATATGAGTCTGTCCCTCCCCCCGCAGGGTGACACAGTGACACAGACAGAAGGGAGCTATGAGTCTGTCCCTTCCCCGCAGGGTGACACAGTGACACAGACAGAAGGGAGCTATGAGTCTGTCCGTCCCCCCCCTCCGCAGGGTGATACAGTGACACAGACAGAAGGGAGCTATGAGTCTGTCCCTCCCCCCCACAGGGTGACACAGTGACACAGACAGAAGGGAGCTATGAGTCAGTCCCTCCCCCGCAGGTTGACACAGTGACACAGACAGAAGGGAGCTATGAGTCTGTGACTCCCCCCGCAGGGTGACACAGTGACACAGACAGAAGGGAGCTATGAGTCTGTCCCTCCCCCCGCAGGGTGACACAGTGACACAGACAGAAGGGAGCTATGAGTCTGTGACTCCCCAGGTATTCCCCAGTGTTATTCCTGAATTTTAATCCATGATGTAAAGATGCAAAACTTTGTTCCAGTACAGCAGCAACCAGTCCAGGAGCGAATGGGTTAATAACCACATAACCACAGGACTTTTAAAACCAAGGCTGCATTTCTTGCGCTTGCAAGCAGAGGACAATTTATTTTGTTTCAAAGGGCAATTTCTTTCATTCCCTTATTCCAGTAAGTGTTGTTTTCAAGTGTATTCTGCAGATGTCGTGTGTTTGTCTATTTAGAAAAAAAATCACAATTTATTTTGCAACGTGTTCTGTTCAATCTAGTACCCAGAAATATGTTGATAAAGGTTGGTGTCATCGTGACAGGGTCACACAGTGTCTCAGACAGAAGGGAGCTATGAGTCTGTCCCTCCCCCCGCAGGGTGACACAGACAGAAGGGAGCTATGAGTCTGTCCCTCCCCCCGCAGGGTGACACAGACAGAAGGGAGCTATGAGTCTGTCCCTCCCCCCGCAGGGTGACACAGTGACACAGACAGAAGGGAGCTATGAGTCTGTCCCTCCCTCCGCAGGGTGACACAGGCAGAAGGGAGCTATGAGTCTGTCCCTCCCCCCACAGGGTGACACAGTGACACAGACAGAAGGGAGATATGAGTCTGTCCCTCCCCCCGCAGGGTGACACAGTGACACAGACAGAAGGGAGATATGAGTCTGTCCCTCCCCCCGCAGAGTGACACAGTGAGACAGACAGAAGGGAGCTATGAGACTGTCCCTCCCCCCGCAGGGTGACACAGTGACACAGAAGGGAGATATGAGTCTGTTCCTCCCCCCGCAGGGTGACACAGTGACACAGACAGAAGGGAGCTATGAGTCTGTCCCTCCCCCCGCAGGGGGACACAGTGATACAGACAGAAGGGAGCTATGAGCCTGTCCCTCCCCCAGCAGGGTGACACAGTGACACAGACAGAAGGGAGCTATGAGTCTGTCCCTAACCCCGCAGGGTGACAGAGTGATACAGACAGAAGGGAGCTATGAGTCTGTCCCTCCCCCGCAGGGTGACACAGTGACACAGACAGAAGGGAGCTATGAGTCTGTCCCTCCCCCCGCAGGGTGACACAGACAGAAGGGAGCTATGAGTCTGTCCCTCCCCCCGAAGGGTGACACAGTGACACAGACAGAAGGGAGCTACGAGTGTGTCCCTCCCCCCGCAGCGTGACACAGTGACACAGACAGAAGGGAGCTATGAGACTGTCCCTCCCCCCAAAGGGTGACACAGTGACACAGACAGAAGGGAGCTATGAGCCTGTCCCTCCCCGCAGGGTGACACAGTGACACAGACAGAAGGGAGCTATGAGTCTGTCCCTCCCCCCCACAGGGTGACACAGTGACACAGACAGAAGGGAGCTATGAGACTGCCCCCCCCCGCAGGGTGACACAGTGACACAGACAGAAGGGAGCTATGAGTCTGTCCCTCCCCCGCAGGGTGACACAGTGACACAGACAGAATGGAGCTATGAGTCTGTCCCCCCATCCCCCGCAGGGTGATACAGTGACACAGACAGAAGGGAGCTATGAGTCTGCCCCTCCCCCACAGGGTGACACAGTGACACAGACAGATGGGAGCTATGAGTATGTCCCTCCCCCCGCAGGGTGACACAGAGACACAGACAGAAGGGAGCTATGAGTCTGTCCCTCCCCCTGCAGGGTGACACAGTGACACAGACAGAAGGGAGCTATGAGTCTGTCCCTCCCCCACAGGGTGACACAGTGACACAGACAGAAGGGAGCTATGAGTCTGTCCTCCCCCCGCAGGGTGACACAGTGAAACAGACAGAAGGGAGCTATGAGTCTGCCCCTCCCCCTGCAGGGTGACACCGTGACACAGACAGAAGGGAGCTATGAGTCTGTCCCTA
This sequence comes from Ascaphus truei, assembly GCF_040206685.1. Lineage (NCBI taxonomy): Eukaryota > Metazoa > Chordata > Amphibia > Anura > Ascaphidae > Ascaphus > Ascaphus truei. The sequence continues at coordinate 173,856 of NW_027456981.1, read as the reverse complement.
CCCACGCAGGGTGACACAGTGACACAGACAGAAGGGAGCTATGAGCCTGTCCCTCCCCCCGCAGGGTGACACAGTGACACAGACAGAAGGGAGCTATGAGTCTGTCCCTCCCCCTGCAGGGTGACACAGTGACACAGACAGAAGGGAGCTATGAGTCTGTCCCTCCCCCCGCAGGGTGACACAGTGAAACAGACAGAAGGGAGCTATGAGTCTGTCCCTCCCCCCGCAGGGTGATACAGTGACACAGAAAGAAGGGAGCTATGAGTCTGCCCCTCCCCCTGCAGGGTGACACAGTGACACAGACAGAAGGGAGCTATGAGTCTGTCCCTCCCCCGCAGGGTGACACAGTGACACAGACAGAAGGGAGCTATGAGTCTGTCCCTCCCCCGCAGGGTGACACAGTGACACAGACAGAAGGGAGCTATGAGTCTGTCCCTCCCCCGCAGGGTGACACAGTGACACAGACAGAAGGGAGCTATGAGTCTGTGACTCCCCAGGTATTCCCCAGTGTGATTCCTGAATTTTAATCCATGATGTAAAGATGCAAAATTTGTTCCAGTACAGCAGCAACCAGTCCAGGAGCGAATGGGTTAATAACCACATAACCACAGGACTTTTAAAACCAAGGCTGCATTTCTTGCGCTTGCAAGCAGAGGACAATTTATTTTGTTTCAAAGGGCAATTTCTTTCATTCCCTTATTCCAGTAAGTGTTGTTTTCAAGTGTATTCTGCAGATGTCGTGTGTTTGTCTATTTAGAAAAAAAATCACAATTTATTTTGCAACGTGTTCTGTTCAATCTAGTACCCAGAAATATGTTGATAAAGGTTGGTGTCATCGTGACAGGGTCACACAGTGTCTCAGACAGAAGGGAGCTATGAGTCTGTCCCTCCCCCCGCAGGGTGACACAGACAGAAGGGAGCTATGAGTCTGTCCCTCCCCCCGCAGGGTGACACAGACAGAAGGGAGCTATGAGTCTGTCCCTCCCCCCGCAGGGTGACACAGTGACACAGACAGAAGGGAGCTATGAGTCTGTCCCTCCCCCCGCAGGGTGACACAGGCAGAAGGGAGCTATGAGTCTGTCCCTCCCCCCACAGGGTGACACAGTGACACAGACAGAAGGGAGATATGAGTCTGTCCCTCCCCCCGCAGGGTGACACAGTGACACAGACAGAAGGGAAATATGAGTCTGTCCCTCCCCCCGCAGGGTGACACAGACAAAAGGGAGCTATGTGTCTGTCCCTCCCCCTGCAGGGTGACACAGTGACAGAGACAGAAGTGAGCTATGAGTCTTTCCCTCCCCCCGCAGGGTGACACAGTGACACAGACAGAAGGGAGCTATGAGTCTGTCCCTCCCCCCCACAGGGTAACACAGTGACACAGACAGAAGGGAGCTATGAGTCTGTCCCTCCCCCGCAGGGTGATACAGTGACACAGACAGAAGGGAGCTATGAGTCTGTCCCTCCCCCCGCAGGGTGACACAGTGACACAGACAGAAGGGAGCTATGAGTCTGTCCCTCCCCCCGCAGGGTGACACAGTGACACAGACAGAAGGGAGCTATGAGTCTGTCCCTCCCCCCCACAGGGTAACACAGTGACACAGACAGAAGGGAGCTATGAGTCTGTCCCTCCCCCGCAGGGTGATACAGTTACACAGACAGAAGGGAGCTATGAGTCTGTCCCTCCCCCCGCAGGGTGACACAGTGACACAGACAGAAGGGAGCTATGAGTCTGCCCCTCCCCCTGCAGGAAGACACCGTGACACAGACAGAAGGGAGCTATGAGTCTGTCCCTACCCATGCAGGGTGACACAGTGACACAGACAGAAGGGAGCTATGAGCCTGTCCCTCCCCCCGCAGGGTGACACAGTGACACAGACAGAAGGGAGCTATGAGTCTGTCCCTCCCCCTGCAGGGTGACACAGTGACACAGACAGAAGGGAGCTATGAGTCTGTCCCTCCCCCCTCAGGGTGACACAGTGACACAGACAGAAGGGAGCTATGAGTCTGCCCCCCCCCCCCCCGCAGGGTGACACAGTGACACAGACAGAAGGGAGCTATGAGTCTGTCCCTACCCACGCAGGGTGACACAGTGACACAGACAGAAGGGAGCTATGAGCCTGTCCCTCCCCCCGCAGGGTGACACAGTGACACAGACAGAAGGGAGCTATGAGTCTGTCCCTCCCCCTGCAGGGTGACACAGTGACACAGACAGAAGGGAGCTATGAGTCTGTCCCTCCCCCCGCAGGGTGACACAGTGAAACAGACAGAAGGGAGCTATGAGTCTGCCCCCCCCCCCCGCAGGGTGACACAGTGACACAGACAGAAGGGAGCTATGAGTCTGTCACTCCTCCGCAGGGTGACACAGTGAAACAGACAGAAGGGAGCTATGAGTCTGTCCCCCCCCGCCCCGCAGGGTGATACAGTGACACAGAAAGAAGGGAGCTATGAGTCTGTCCCTCCCCCCACAGGGTGACACAGTGACACAGACAGAAGGGAGCTAGTCTGTCCCTCCCCCCGCAGGGTGACACAGGCAGAAGGGAGCTATGAGTCTGTCCCTCCCCCCGCAGGGTGACACAGTGACACAGACAGAAGGGAGATATGAGTCTGTCCCTCCCCCCGCAGGGTGACACAGTGACACAGACAGAAGGGAGCTATGAGTCTGTCCCTTCCCCGCAGGGTGACACAGTGACACAGACAGAAGGGAGCTATGAGTCTGTCCGTCCCCCCCCTCCGCAGGGTGATACAGTGACACAGACAGAAGGGAGCTATGAGTCTGTCCCTCCCCCCCACAGGGTGACACAGTGACACAGACAGAAGGGAGCTATGAGTCAGTCCCTCCCCCCGCAGGTTGACACAGTGACACAGACAGAAGGGAGCTATGAGTCTGTGACTCCCCCCGCAGGGTGACACAGTGACACAGACAGAAGGGAGCTATGAGTCTGTCCCTCCCCCCGCAGGGTGACACAGTGACACAGACAGAAGGGAGCTATGAGTCTGTGACTCCCCAGGTATTCCCCAGTGTTATTCCTGAATTTTAATCCATGATGTAAAGATGCAAAACTTTGTTCCAGTACAGCAGCAACCAGTCCAGGAGCGAATGGGTTAATAACCACATAACCACAGGACTTTTAAAACCAAGGCTGCATTTCTTGCGCTTGCAAGCAGAGGACAATTTATTTTGTTTCAAAGGGCAATTTCTTTCATTCCCTTATTCCAGTAAGTGTTGTTTTCAAGTGTATTCTGCAGATGTCGTGTGTTTGTCTATTTAGAAAAAAAATCACAATTTATTTTGCAACGTGTTCTGTTCAATCTAGTACCCAGAAATATGTTGATAAAGGTTGGTGTCATCGTGACAGGGTCACACAGTGTCTCAGACAGAAGGGAGCTATGAGTCTGTCCCTCCCCCCGCAGGGTGACACAGACAGAAGGGAGCTATGAGTCTGTCCCTCCCCCCGCAGGGTGACACAGACAGAAGGGAGCTATGAGTCTGTCCCTCCCCCCGCAGGGTGACACAGTGACACAGACAGAAGGGAGCTATGAGTCTGTCCCTCCCTCCGCAGGGTGACACAGGCAGAAGGGAGCTATGAGTCTGTCCCTCCCCCCACAGGGTGACACAGTGACACAGACAGAAGGGAGATATGAGTCTGTCCCTCCCCCCGCAGGGTGACACAGTGACACAGACAGAAGGGAGATATGAGTCTGTCCCTCCCCCCGCAGAGTGACACAGTGAGACAGACAGAAGGGAGCTATGAGACTGTCCCTCCCCCCGCAGGGTGACACAGTGACACAGAAGGGAGATATGAGTCTGTTCCTCCCCCCGCAGGGTGACACAGTGACACAGACAGAAGGGAGCTATGAGTCTGTCCCTCCCCCCGCAGGGGGACACAGTGATACAGACAGAAGGGAGCTATGAGCCTGTCCCTCCCCCAGCAGGGTGACACAGTGACACAGACAGAAGGGAGCTATGAGTCTGTCCCTAACCCCGCAGGGTGACACAGTGATACAGACAGAAGGGAGCTATGAGTCTGTCCCTCCCCCGCAGGGTGACACAGTGACACAGACAGAAGGGAGCTATGAGTCTGTCCCTCCCCCCGCAGGGTGACACAGACAGAAGGGAGCTATGAGTCTGTCCCTCCCCCCGAAGGGTGACACAGTGACACAGACAGAAGGGAGCTACGAGTGTGTCCCTCCCCCCGCAGCGTGACACAGTGACACAGACAGAAGGGAGCTATGAGACTGTCCCTCCCCCCAAAGGGTGACACAGTGACACAGACAGAAGGGAGCTATGAGCCTGTCCCTCCCCGCAGGGTGACACAGTGACACAGACAGAAGGGAGCTATGAGTCTGTCCCTCCCCCCCACAGGGTGACACAGTGACACAGACAGAAGGGAGCTATGAGACTGCCCCCCCCGCAGGGTGACACAGTGACACAGACAGAAGGGAGCTATGAGTCTGTCCCTCCCCCGCAGGGTGACACAGTGACACAGACAGAATGGAGCTATGAGTCTGTCCCCCCATCCCCCGCAGGGTGATACAGTGACACAGACAGAAGGGAGCTATGAGTCTGCCCCTCCCCCACAGGGTGACACAGTGACACAGACAGATGGGAGCTATGAGTATGTCCCTCCCCCCGCAGGGTGACACAGAGACACAGACAGAAGGGAGCTATGAGTCTGTCCCTCCCCCTGCAGGGTGACACAGTGACACAGACAGAAGGGAGCTATGAGTCTGTCCCTCCCCCACAGGGTGACACAGTGACACAGACAGAAGGGAGCTATGAGTCTGTCCTCCCCCCGCAGGGTGACACAGTGAAACAGACAGAAGGGAGCTATGAGTCTGCCCCTCCCCCTGCAGGGTGACACCGTGACACAGACAGAAGGGAGCTATGAGTCTGTCCCTACCCACGCAGGGTGACACAGTGACACAGACAGAAGGGAGCTATGAGCCTGTCCCTCCCCCCGCAGGGTGACACAGTGACACAGACAGAAGGGAGCTATGAGTCTGTCCCTCCCCCTGCAGGGTGACACAGTGACACAGACAGAAGGGAGCTATGAGTCTGTCCCTCCCCCCGCAGGGTGACACAGTGAAACAGACAGAAGGGAGCTATGAGTCTGTCCCTCCCCCCGCAGGGTGATACAGTGACACAGAAAGAAGGGAGCTATGAGTCTGCCCCTCCCCCTGCAGGGTGACACAGTGACACAGACAGAAGGGAGCTATGAGTCTGTCCCTCCCCCGCAGGGTGACACAGTGACACAGACAGAAGGGAGCTATGAGTCTGTCCCTCCCCCGCAGGGTGACACAGTGACACAGACAGAAGGGAGCTATGAGTCTGTCCCTCCCCCGCAGGGTGACACAGTGACACAGACAGAAGGGAGCTATGAGTCTGTGACTCCCCAGGTATTCCCCAGTGTGATTCCTGAATTTTAATCCATGATGTAAAGATGCAAAATTTGTTCCAGTACAGCAGCAACCAGTCCAGGAGCGAATGGGTTAATAACCACATAACCACAGGACTTTTAAAACCAAGGCTGCATTTCTTGCGCTTGCAAGCAGAGGACAATTTATTTTGTTTCAAAGGGCAATTTCTTTTATTCCCTTATTCCAGTAAGTGTTGTTTTCAAGTGTATTCTGCAGATGTCGTGTGTTTGTCTATTTAGAAAAAAAATCACAATTTATTTTGCAACGTGTTCTGTTCAATCTAGTACCCAGAAATATGTTGATAAAGGTTGGTGTCATCATGACAGGGTCACACAGTGTCTCAGACAGAAGGGAGCTATGAGTCTGTCCCTCCCCCCGCAGGGTGACACAGACAGAAGGGAGCTATGAGTCTGTCCCTCCCCCCGCAGGGTGACACAGACAGAAGGGAGCTATGAGTCTGTCCCTCCCCCCGCAGGGTGACACAGTGACACAGACAGAAGGGAGCTATGAGTCTGTCCCTCCCCCCGCAGGGTGACACAGGCAGAAGGGAGCTATGAGTCTGTCCCTCCCCCCACAGGGTGACACAGTGACACAGACAGAAGGGAGATATGAGTCTGTCCCTCCCCCCGCAGGGTGACACAGTGACACAGACAGAAGGGAGATATGAGTCTGTCCCTCCCCCCGCAGGGTGACACAGACAAAAGGGAGCTATGTGTCTGTCCCTCCCCCTGCAGGGTGACACAGTGACAGAGACAGAAGGGAGCTATGAGTCTTTCCCTCCCCCCGCAGGGTGACACAGTGACACAGACAGAAGGGAGCTATGAGTCTGTCCCTCCCCCCCACAGGGTAACACAGTGACACAGACAGAAGGGAGCTATGAGTCTGTCCCTCCCCCGCAGGGTGATACAGTTACACAGACAGAAGGGAGCTATGAGTCTGTCCCTCCCCCCGCAGGGTGACACAGTGACACAGACAGAAGGGAGCTATGAGTCTGTCCCTCCCCCCGCAGGGTGACACAATGACACAGACAGAAGGGAGCTATGAGACTGTCCCTCCCCCCGCAGGGTGACAGAGTGACACAGAAGGGAGCTATGAGCCTGTCCCTCCCCCCGCAGGGAGACACAGTGAGACAGACAGAAGGGAGCTATGAGTCTATCCCTCCCCCCGCAGGGTGACACAGTGACACAGACAGAAGGGAGCTATGAGTCTGTCCCTCCCCCCGCAGGGTGACACAGTGACACAGACAGAAGGGAGCTATGAGTCTGTCCCTCCCCCCGCAGGGTGACACAGTGAAACAAACAGAAGGGAGCTATGAGTCTGTCCCTCCCCCGCAGGGTGACACAGTGACACAGACAGAAGGGAGCTATGAGTCTGTCCCTCCCCCCGCAGGGTGACACAGACAGATGGGAGTTATGAGTCTGTCGTCCCCCCGCAGGGTGATACAGTGACACAGACAGAAGGGAGCTATGAGTCTATCCCTCCCCCCGCAGGGTGACACAGTGACACAGACAGAAGGGAGCAATGTGTCTGTCCCTCCCCCCGCAGGGTGACACAGTGATACAGACAGAAGGGAGCTATGAGTAAGTCCCTCCCCCCGCAGGGTGACACAGTGACACAGACAGAAGGGAGTTATGAGTCTGTCGTCCCCCCGCAGGGTGATACAGTGACACAGACAGAAGGGAGCTATGAGTCTGTCCCTCCCCCCGCAGGGTGACACAGACAGAAGGGAGCTATGAGTCTGTCCCTCCCCCCGCAGGGTGACACAGACAGAAGGGAGCTATGTGTCTGTCCCTCCCCCTGCAGGGTGACACAGTGACACAGACAGAAGGGAGCTATGAGTCTGTCCCTCCCCCCGCAGGGTGACACAGTGACACAGACAGAAGGGAGCTATGTGTCTGTCCCTCCCCCCGCAGGGTGACACAGTGACACAGACAGAAGGGAGCTATGAGTCTATCCCTCCCCGCAGGGTGACACTGTGACACAGACAGAAGGGAGCTATGAGTCTGTCCCTCCCCCGCAGGGTGACACAGTGACAGAGACAGAAGGGAGCTATGAGTCTTTCCCTCCCCCCGCAGGGTGACACAGTGACACAGACAGAAGGGAGCTATGAGTCTGTCCCTCCCCCCCACATGGTAACACAGTGACACAGACAGAAGGGAGCTATGAGTCTGTCCCTCCCCCGCAGGGTGATACAGTGACACAGACAGAAGGGAGCTATGAGTCTGTCCCTCCCCCCGCAGGGTGACACAGTGACACAGACAGAAGGGAGCTATGAGTCTGTCCCTCCCCCCGCAGGGTGACACAATGACACAGACAGAAGGGAGCTATGAGACTGTCCCTCCCCCCGCAGGGTGACAGAGTGACACAGAAGGGAGCTATGAGCCTGTCCCTCCCCCCGCAGGGAGACACAGTGAGACAGACAGAAGGGAGCTATGAGTCTGTCCCTACCCCCGCAGGGTGACACAGTGACACAGACAGAAGGGAGCTATGATTCTGTCCCTCCCCCCGCAGGGTGACACAGTGACACAGACAGAAGGGAGCTATGAGTCTATCCCTCCCCCCGCAGGGTGACACAGTGACACAGACAGAAGGGAGCTATTAGTCTGTCCCTCCCCCCGCAGGGTGACACAGTGACACAGAAGGGAGCTATGAGCCTGTCCCTCCCCCCGCAGGGAGACACAGTGACACAGACAGAAGGGAGCTATGAGTCTGTCCCTCCCCCCGCAGGGAGACACAGTGACACAGACAGAAGGGAGCTATGAGCCTGTCCCTCCCCCCGCAGGGTGACTGACACAGACAGAAGGGAGCTATGAGCCTGTCCCTCCCCCCGCAGTGTAAGCTCAACTGGCTACTCATTTGAGGACTGACAGCATGGAGTATCTCAAATGCAATTGATAAAAGTTATTCTAGTGACAGAGTCCATATTCTGCACCCGAAAACTAATTGAATGAGATAATGATACTTAGAAAATGGATATTCTAGAGCAGTGTTTCCCAATTCAATTTAGTCGTGGAACCCTTAAATATTTTTCGCGCAGCACATAAAAAAAAATTTTTTGGTTCAAGATCATTTTTAAAAGACCCCCCACTGCCCCAGCACATTTTTAAAAGACCCCCACTGCCCCAGCACATTTTTAAAATACATATCTCCCCCAGCACCCCTCATCATAATCATATTTCTCCCCTGCACCCCTCATCATCCTCATATACCCCCCCCTGCATCTCACACCCCCACCTTTCGCCACCATGGATCTCCCCTCCCACCCCCCCTTTCATATGCCTACCTGGTGTCCTGCCCTGCGGTTGCCGGTAGCGGGGGGGCAAAGGAGGCGGAGGCATGAGGAGGCAGCGGGGCAGGAGGCAGCGGCGGAGGGGCAAGAGGAGGAGGCGGCGGTGCATGAGGCATCGGCGGCAGGGCAAGAGGAGGAGGCGGCGGCGGTGGGAGGGGGGCGAGGAAGCAGCGGGACAGGAGGAGGCGGCAGGGCAAGAGGAGGCGGCGGCGGTGGGGGGGGCGAGGAGGCAGCGGGGCAGGAGGAGGAGGCGGCATTGGGGCACGAGGAGGAGACGGGACAGGCGGAGGAGGCGGCAGTGGGGGGTGAGGAGGAGGCGGCGGGGCAGGAGGAGGAGGCGGCATCGGGGCGCGAGGAGGAGACGGGACAGGTGGAGGAGGCGGCAGTGGGGGGTGAGGAGGAGGCAGCGGGACAGAAGGAGGAGGCAGCAGTGGGGGGTGAGGAGGAGGCGGGGCAGGAGGAGGAGGCGTCAGTGGGGGGTGTGGAGGAGGCGGCGCGACAGGAGGAGGAGGCGGCAGTGCGGGGTGAGGTGGAGGAGGCGGCAGTGCGGGGTGAGGAGGAGGCGGCGGGACAGGAGGAGGAGGCGGCAGTGGGGGGTGAGGAGGAGGCGGGGCAGGAGGAGGCGGCAGTGGGGGGTGAGGAGGAGGCGGCGGGACAGGAGGAGGAGGCGGCAGTGGGGGGTGAGGAGGAGGCGGGGCAGGAGGAGGAGGCGTCAGTGGGGGGTGTGGAGGAGGCGGCGCGACAGGAGGAGGAGGCGGCAGTGCGGGGTGAGGTGGAGGAGGCGGCAGTGCGGGGTGAGGAGGAGGCGGCGGGACAGGAGGAGGAGGCGGCAGTGGGGGGTGAGGAGGAGGCGGGGCAGGAGGAGGCGGCAGTGGGGGGTGAGGAGGAGGCGGCAGTGGGGGGTGAGCAGGAGGCGGCGGGACAGGAGGAGGAGGCGGCAGTGGGGGGTGAGGAGGAGGCGGGGCAGGAGGAGGCGGCAGTGGGGGGTGAGGAGGAGGCGGCGGGACAGGAGGAGGAGGCGGCAGTGGGGGGTGAGGAGGACGCGGCGGGACAGGAGTAGGAGGCGGCAGTGGGGGGTGTGGAGGAGGTGGCGGCGCGACAGGATGAGGAGGCGGGAGTCGGGGTGAGGAGGAGGAGGCGGCAGTGGGGGGTGAGGAGGAGGCGGCAGTGGGGGGTGAGCAGGAGGCGGCGGGACAGGAGGAGGAGGTGGCAGTGGGGGGTGAGGAGGAGGCGGGGCAGGAGGAGGCGGCAGTGGGGGGTGAGGAGGAGGCGGCTGTGGGAGGTGAGGAGGAGGCGGCGGGACAGGAGGAGGCGGCAGTGGGGGGTGAGGAGGAGGCAGCAGTGGGGGGTGAGGAGGAGGCGGCGGGACAGGAGGAGGCGGCAGTGGGGGGTGAGGAGGAGGCAGCAGTGGGGGGTGAGGAGGAGGCGGCGGGACAGGAGGAGGCAGCAATGGGGGGTGAGGAGGAGGCGGCGGGACAGGAGGAGGAGGTGGCAGTGGGGGGTGAGGAGCAGGCGGCGGGACAGGAGGAGGAGGCGGTAGTGGGGGGTGAGGAGGAGGCGGCGGGACAGGAGGAGGAGGCGGCAGTGGGGGGTGAGGAGGAGGCGGCAGTGGGGGGTGAGGAAGAGGCGGCGGGACAGGAGGAGGAGGCGGCAGTGGGGGGTGAGGAGGAGGCGGCGGGACAGGAGGAGGAGGCGGTAGTGGGGGGTGAGGAGCAGGCGGCGGGACAGGAGGAGGAGGCGGCAGTGGGGGGTGAGGAGGAGGCGGCGGGACAGGAGGAGGAGGCGGCAGTGGGGGGTGAGGAGGAGGCGGCGGGACAGGAGGAGGAGGCGGCAGTGGGGGGTGAGGAGGAGGCGGCGGCACAGGAGGAGGCGGCAGCAGTGGGGGGTGAGGAGGAGGCGGGGCAGGAGGAGGTGGCATTGGGGGGTGAGGAGGAGGCGGCAGTGGGGGGTGAGGAGGAGGCGGCAGGACAGGAGTAGGAGGCGGCAGTGGGTGTGAGGAGGAGGCGGGGCAGGAGGAGGTGGCATTGGGGGGTGAGGAGGAGGCGGCAGTGGGGGGTGAGGAGGAGGCGGCAGGACAGGAGTAGGAGGCGGCAGTGGGTGTGAGGAGGAGGCGGGGCAGGAGGAGGTGGCATTGGGGGGTGAGGAGGAGGCGGCAGTGGGGGGTGAGGAGGAGGCGGCAGGACAGGAGGAGGAGGCGGCAGTGGGTGTGAGGAGGAGGCGGGGCAGGAGGAGGTGGCATTGGGGGGTGAGGAGGAGGCGGCAGTGGGGGGTGAGGAGGAGGCGGCAGGACAGGAGGAGGAGGCGGCAGTGGGTGTGAGGAGGAGGCGGGGCAGGAGGAGGTGGCAGTGGGGGGTGAGGAGGAGGCGACAGGACAGGAATAGAAGGCGGCAGTGGGGGGTGAGGAAGAGGCGGCGGGACAGGAGGAGGAGGCGGCAGTGGGGGGTGAGGAGGAGGCGGCAGGACAGGAGGAGGGGGCGGCAGTGGGGGGTGAGGAGGAGGCGGCCGGACAGGAGGAGGGGGCGGCGGGACAGGAGTAGGAGGCGGCAGTGGGGGGTGAGGAGGAGGCGGCGGGACAGGAGGAGGGGGCGGCAGTGGGGGGTGAGGAGGAGGCGGCGGGACAGGAGGAGGAGGCGGCAGTGGGGGGTGAGGAAGAGGCGGCGGGACAGGAGGAGGAGGCGGCAGTGGGGGGTGAGGAGGAGGCGGCGGGACAGGAGGAGGGGGCGGCAGTGGGGGGTGAGGAGGAGGCGGCCGGACAGGAGGAGGGGGCGGCAGTGGGGGGTGAGGAGGAGGCGGCGGGACAGGAGGAGGGGGCGGCAGTGGGGGGTGAGGAGGAGGCGGGGCAGGAGGAGGTGGCAGTGGGGGGTGAGGAGGAGGCGATAAAATGAATGATTTTTCCTGACACTTGGCATCTCCGATTCTCTCTCTCTCTCTCTCCCTCTCTCAGACTGACTCCCTCTCTCTCTCTGACTGACTCTCACACTCTCTCTGACTGACTCCCTCTCTCTCTGACTGACCCTCTCTCTCTCTGACTGACTCTCTCTCTCTGACTGACTGACTGACTCGCTCTCTCTGACTGACTCTCTCTCTCTGACTGACTCTCCCTCTCTGACTCTCTCTGACTGACTGACTGACTCTCTCTGACTGACTGACTCTCTCTGACTGACTGACTCTCTCTCTCTGACTGACTCACTCTCTCTCTCTGACTGACTCACTCTCTCTCTCTGACTGACTCACTCTCTCTCTCTGACTGACTCACTCTCTCTCTCTCTCTCTGACTCTCTCTCTCTCTCTGACTCTCTCTGACTCTCTCTCTCTGACTCTCTCTCTCTCTGACTCTCTCTCTCTCTGACTCTCTCTCTCTCTGACTCTCTCTCTCTCTGACTCTCTCTCTCTCTCTGACTCTCTCTCTGTGACTCTCTCTCGCTCTCTGACTCTCTCTCTGACTCTCTCTCTCTGACGCTCTCTCTCTCTCTGATGCTCTCTCTCTCTGACTCTCTCTCTCTCTGACTCTCTCTCTCTCTCTGACTTTCTCTCTCTCTCTCTGACTCTCTTTCTCTCTGACTCTCTCTCTCTCTCTCTGACTCTCTCTCTCTCTCTGACTCTCTCTCTCTGACTCTCTCTCTCTGACTCTCTCTCTCTGACTCTCTCTCTCTCTCTCTCTGACTCTCTCTCTCTGACGCTCTCTCTCTCTCTGACTCTCTCTGACTCTCTCTCTCTCTTACTCTCTCCCTCTCTCTGACTCTCTCCCTCTCTCTGACTCTCTCCCCCTCTCTGACTCTCTCCCCCTCTCTGACTCTCTCCCCCTCTCTCCCCCTCTGACTCTCTCCCTCTGACTCTTTGACTCTCTCCCTCTCTCAGACACACTCTCCCTCTCCCAGACACACTCTCCCTCTCCCAGACACACTATCCCTCTCCCAGACACACTCTCCCTCTCCCAGACACACTCTCCCTCTCCCAGACACACTCTACCTCTCCCAGACACACTCTACCTCTCCCAGACACTCTCACACTCTCTCTCCCAGACACACTCTCACACTTTCTCTCCCAGACACACTCTCACACTCTCTCTCCCAGATACACTCTCACACTCTCTCTCACATACTCTCTCTCACACACTCACACACACTCACTCTCTCTCACACACACACTCACTCTCTCACACACACACTCACACACACACACACTCACTCTCACACACACACTCTCTCTCTCTCACACACTCTCTCTCTCACACACACTCTCTCTCACACACACTCTCTCTCTCACACACACTCTCTCACACACACACTCTCTCACACACACACTCTCTCTCACACACACACACACAGGGGGGGGGGGAATCGGAGCGGAATAGGAATGGGGGGGGGCGGAACGGAATCGGAGCGGGGGGAGCGGAATCGGAGCAGGAGGGCAAGGGGGAAGCAAACAGGCATGGAGCAGTGCTCATCTGACTTGCTCCATGCAGCAGGAAGAGGCGGGCCTGGCTTTGCAAACTCAGGTAGAGCTTGCTGCGGCCCCCCAAAAAAATTCTGGCAGCGTGCCAACACGCGCCAGCCAATCAGGAGAGGGGGGAGGTTTCCCCCCCCCCCCCTTTGCAGAGAGCGCGCATTGCCTGGCAGTGCTGGCACATCGCGAGCTGGGCCGGAAAAATACTCGTTGTGGGCCGCATGCGGCCCACGGGCCGCGAGTTTGACATGCTTGGTGTAGGGTATGCTACCAGACAACTCTGACAGCCTAACTGCTGCAGACCTCCTTAACTTGCACTCTTGCAGAACTAATCCTTACTCAACCAACCAACTCAACCTGTGTCTTATATAGACTTAGAAAATAGCCACACCTCTTGTGTCGCTAATAGTGGACACAGAGCATGTTACCACACCCCTTGTGTACATATGACACCTCCCCAGGGTGTGAGGGAAAACCTCCATGATTGATGCTGGCAATCCTGCCTACTTACCAGGTTTACTGCCAGCATGAGAAAGAACTGTATACCATTTTTATACATTGCTACATACAATATATCACTCAGGATCAGCCCCAGAGGTGGCTGCACCCTGTGTAACTGTAATAGAGAGGTGCTGTATAAATACAATATATCACTCAGGATCACACCCCAGAGGTGGCTGCACGCTGTATAACTGTAATAGAGAGGCGCTGTATAAATACAGTATATCACTCAGGATCCCACCCCAGAGGTGGCTGCACGCTGTATAACTGTAATAGAGAGGTGCTGTATAAATACAATATATCACTCAGGATCACACCCCAGAGGTGGGTGCACGCTGTATAACTGTAATAGAGAGGTGCTGTATAAATACAATATATCACTCAGGATCCCACCCCAGAGGTGGCTGCACGCTGTATAACTGTAATAGAGAGGCGCTGTATAAATACAATATATCACTCAGGATCACACCCCAGAGGCGGCTGCACGCTGTATAACTGTAATAGAGAGGCGCTGTATAAATACAATATATCACTCAGGATCACACCCCAGAGAAGGCTGCACGCTGTATAACTGTAATAGAGAGGCGCTGTATAAATACAATATATCACTCAGGATCCCACCCCAGAGGTGGCTGCACGCTGTATAACTGTAATAAAGAGGCGCTGTATAAATACAATATATCACTCAGGATCCCACCCCAGAGGTGGCTGCACGCTGTATAACTGTAATAGAGAGGCGCTGTATAAATACAATATATCACTCAGGATCACACCCCAGAGGTGGCTGCACGCTGTATAACTGTAATAGAGAGGCGCTGTATAAATACAATATATCACTCAGGATCCCACCCCAGAGGTGGCTGCACGCTGTATAACTGTAATAGAGAGGCGCTGTATAAATACAATATATCACTCAGGATCCCACCCCAGAAGTGGCTGCACGCTGTATAACTGTAATAGAGAGGCGCTGTATAAATACAATATATCACTCAGGATCACACCCCAGAGGTGGCTGCACGCTGTATAACTGTAATAGAGAGGCGCTGTATAAATACAATATATCACTCAGGATCCCACCCCAGAGGTGGCTGCACGCTGTATAACTGTAATAGAGAGGCGCTGTATAAATACAATATATCACTCAGGATCCCACCCCAGAAGTGGCTGCACGCTGTATAACTGTAATAGAGAGGCGCTGTATAAATACAATATATCACTCAGGATCCCACCCCAGAGGTGGCTGCACGCTGTATAACTGTAATAAAGAGGCGCTGTATAAATACAATATATCACTCAGGATCCCACCCCAGAAGTGGCTGCACGCTGTATAACTGTAATAGAGAGGCGCTGTATAAATACAATATATCACTCAGGATCCCACCCCAGAAGTGGCTGCACGCTGTATAACTGTAATAGAGAGGCGCTGTATAAATACAATATATCAGTCAGGATCCCACCCCAGAGGTGGCTGCACGCTGTATAACTGTAATAGAGAGGCGCTGTATAAATACAATATATCACTCAGGATCCCACCCCAGAGGTGGCTGTAACATACAGTATGCTTAACCCTTTAAATAAAACAGGCTTAATAACATGCTACCCAGTGACCAAAAAAAACAGAGGGACTTTTTTTAGACAATAGATGCCAGTTCTGCTTTTCAGACTGAGGGAGGTGCTGGTGTCACAATGTCCTACAGCTGGGGGGAGGTGTGATTGGGGATGTATTTAAAAGATCCAAGACAAGCAGAGGTCATTTATAGAGAGGAGAGACACAGAGAGAGAAGGCAGAAAGCAGGGAGAGGCGAGAGAGAATCATGGCAAAATGTGTGATCGCAGTTTTATTTCTTCTCAGCTGCCAGATCGGTAAGAAAATGTCACTACTGCTGCCTGTGCTGTGTATACATGGTGTAGTACTGTACCTGTGCTGTGTATACATGGTGTAGTACTGTACCTGTGCTGTGTATACATGGTGTAGTACTGTACCTGTGCTGTGTATACATGGTGTAGTAGTGTGTGTGAGGGGAGGCTGCCGCTGCCTGCGCTGTACCTGTGCTGTGTATACATGGTGTAGTAGTGTGTGTGTGAGGGGGAGGCTGGCACTGCCGCTGCCCGCGCTGTACCTGTGCTGTGCATACATGGTGTAGTAGTGTGTGAGGGGGAGGCTGGCACTGCCGCTGCCCGCTCTGTACCTGTGCTGTGTATACATGGTGTAGTAGTGTGTGTGAGGGGGAGACTGGCACTGCCCGCGCTTTACCTGTGCTGTGTATACATGGTGTAGTAGTGTGTGTGAGGGGGAGGCTGGCACTGTCGCTGCCCGCTCTGTACCTGTGCTGTGTATACATGGTGTAGTAGTGTGTGTGAGGGGGAGGCTGGCACTGCCTGCGCTGTACCTGTGCTGTGTATACATGGTGTAGTAGTGTGTGAGGGGGGGAGGCTGGCGCAGCCTGCGCTGTACCTGTACTGTGTATACATGGTGTAGTAGTGTGTGTGAGGGGGAGGCTGGCACTGCCGCTGCCCGCGCTGTACCTGTGCTGTGCATACATGGTGTAGTAGTGTGTGAGGGGGAGGCTGGCACTGCCGCTGCCCGCGCTGTACCTGTGCTGTGTATACATGGTGTAGTAGTGTGTGTGAGGGGGAGGCTGGCACTGTCGCTGCCCGCGCTGTACCTGTGCTGTGTATACATGGTGTAGTAGTGTGTGTGAGGGGGAGGCTGGCACTGCTGCTGCCCGCGCTGTACCTGTGCTGTGTATACATGGTGTAGTAGTGTGTGTGAGGGGGAGGCTGGCACTGCCGCTGCCTGTGCTGTACCTGTGCTGTGTATACATGGTGTAGTAGTGTGAGGGGGAGGCTGGCACTACCGCTGCCTGCGCTGTACCTGTGCTGTGTATACATGGTGTAGTAGTGTGTGTGAGGGGGAGGCTGACACTGCTGCTGCCCGCGCTGTACCTGTGCTGTGTATACATGGTGTAGTAGTGTGTGTGTGAGGGGGAGGCTGGCACTGCCGCTGCCCGCGCTGTACCTGTGCTGTGTATACATGGTGTAGTAGTGTGTGTGAGGGGGAGGCTGGTACTGTCGCTGCCCGCGCTGTACCTGTGCTGTGTATACATGGTGTAGTAGTGTGTGTGAGGGGGAGGCTGGCACTGCCGCTGCCCGCGCTGTACCTGTGCTGTGTATACATGGTGTAATAGTGTGTGTGAGGGGGAGGCTGGCACTGCCGCTGCCCGCACTGTCCCTGTGCTGTGTATACATGGTGTAGTAGTGTGTGTGAGAGGGAGGCTGGCACTGCCCGCGCTGTACCTGTGCTGTGTATACATGGTGTAGTAGTGTGTGTGTGTGAGGGGGATACATTTGGATGCTTTATTAGAAAGTATTTGAACGAGCTGGTAGGGGAGTGGGGGCAGTGACACGAGTCCCTTCTACAAGAGGGTGAGATATTGCAGGGGTGCTCAACTCAAGCCCCCACCCCCCTCAACAGATCGGGGGTTCAGAATATCCCAACGTCAGCACAGGTGCCTCAATCAGAGGCCCAGTCACCGGCTAAAGCAGGGATAGCCTGAATAAAGACCTTCTTCTTTGGGGGGGTGGGGGGGTGGGGCGCGTGGTGAAGCTTAAATAGTTCTCTTGGGTATTCTCACTGTTGCGGAGTACAATGCAAATCGGTGGCACTATATTTAGGAAGAGGAAGGAAGGGCGGGGGCGTTTTCGCTTTTTATGAAGCATATCCAGGCCGCTTTAGTACAAGGTACTGACGAAAAGGCTGAGGCACTTGCAACTGGTGAGGAGGTTGATCCTTTTGCACCGGGGGTGGGGGGGGGGGGGGGGGGGAAGGGGAGGTATGTGGATCTCCAAAACAGGAGGAGGTAGAGATGACAATTTAAAGGAGCGGTAACCATGAGACTTCAATTTGTCAATGGGCCAGAGCTCAATATCAAGACGCCAATGGGGGCAAAGTATCAGCTGTGATTGTGGCCGGGGGGGGGTGGGGGGGGGGAGGGGGTTACTTTTAGTTTTGATTATGAATCAGGATGAGTCATGCCACACAAGGAAGGGATTCTTTAGCGGGGTGGAGCTGTATTATGCGGGTTCATGAGCCGTGAGAATAGCCAATCCTTTTGCGTCGGGCTTGTTGGTACTAGGGTGTTCCTTCTGCCATTCTAAGAGCTTGCAAGTAAATCAATATTTTTGAGTTTGCCCTGGACCTCTCATTTTTGACCATTTTTTGCTCTGTTTTCACCCTTTGCTTCCTTTATTGGTGTAAGGAGAAGGGGTGGGGTGGGGGGGAGAATGGATAACGATATCAGGAGTGGCCATCTCAAGTCCTCAAAGGCCCCCCAACAGGCCAGGTTAAGGCTCTCCCTGCTTCAGCACAGGTGGCACAGTCAACGCTTGAGCCACTATAACTATTTCAGAAGCCTATGATAGAAATAACATTAACCCGTTCGGTTACCAAGGTATACCAGAGGCACCATAGGGGTTAATAAATTTAAAAAAAAACACTACATACACCCTTGCCCACATTACTGCTGTGCAATGCTTTACCAACTGCTAAGGTAATGATGGGGTTAACTCACCCCACCACCCCAAGGAGGCCTAATCACTCCATGGGGAACTACCCCACACCCCTCCCACCCACCCCAACAGACCTAACCAATGCCCAATATCCATATTGGCCAAATGTGGCTAATTGTGATTTTGGGCATTAATCAAAATGTAATATTTTATATTAAAAATAAATTTGTTACATAAAACCATTGATTATCACTGTGGATAACTTCCCCCCTCAATGAGGAACGCATATACTGTGGTGCCGACGAGTATTCTAAAACAAATCTGGGGTAATCACCAACAAGACCCAGGTACATGCTGGGACATTTCTGCAGACAGACTAATGGCCCATCGGATTAACAGCGGGGGTCCCTGGCAGCCAGGGACCCTTGCTGTGTTAATCCGATGGGCCATTAATCTCTGTAGATATGTCACTGACATGTTGCAGCATGTACAGATTTTCCAAGGCAACTTTTAGAATACTCGTCAGCGCACCCGTATCCAAATTGGGAACCAATGGTATCCTGTAATACAAACCAATACATCTGCAATATTATACAAATCCACCCCATTCATTACTTTAGTGACTAACCGCTAGGGTAATTAAGGGGTTAATGAATCTTGGGGAAACTTGGGGCACTGCTTTACATCAGTATTGAGATAACAAATGGCAGAGTGTATCCCATGGATAAAAAAAGAGAATTTAAAACAACTTACCGTAATTTTCTTTTCCTGGAACCATGGCAGTGGGCACCTTTGGGACATACCCCAGCAGTGACCATTTTAGGGAGGGATACATAAGAAATAAACTACCAGTCAATGCTGTTATCAGTTTTAACCTTTGTTAATTCACTTTATTTGACTACAGATTGTAGATCTCAACGCCCAAAGATTGCGTCAGCTGATGATTGCACATCTAGTCTGTAGTATTTCAAGAATGTATTGAACGAGGACCAGACCGCCGCTTTGCATATCTGTCCTGGTGTAGCCTGGGATTTAAATGCCCATGACGTAGACATGGCCCTTGTAGAATGAGCTGTAATGTTCAAAAGTTTATCTTGTCCTTTGATTTCATAAGCCTTTTTAATACAAGACACTATCCACTGGGAAAATGTTGTCTTAGATGCTGCTTGACCTTTCTTCGGTCCCTCTGGTATGAGTCTCTGATTTTCTGACATCTCGCATCCTTTCCATGTATACCTATAGGCAGTGTTCGACAAACCTATACATTTGCACGCCCCAGGCGAGTGGATTTAACATCGTGGTGAGCTCCTATTGGCCCAAGCAGCACACGTGTGGTACTAGGTGGCGAGTAGATTTCTGTGTTCGGCGAGTAGATTTTTTGGTGATTTGTCGACCACTGCCTATAGGCATCTCATAACATCTAGTTTGTGTAATCTTTCCTCTTTCTTGTTCTTTGGATCTGGACAGAATGACAGGATCACGATTTCCTGATCCATATGGAACTGTGATACCACCTTTGGCAGGAATTGATGCACTGGTCTGAGAACTGCCTTGTCTTGATGTATGACTAGGAATGGTTCCTTGGCTGATAGAGCCTGCAGTTCTCCTACTCTTCTTGCTGAGGTGATTGCTATCAAAAACGCCATCTTGCACGATAACCATCTCAAACCTGTCTCTTGTATAGGTTCGAAAGGAGGTGAAGTTAATACATCCAATACTAGAGACAAGTCCCATGTCGGTACCCTGTTTTAAATGTGAGGTCTTAATCTTTTAACTGCCAGCAAGAACCGGATTATTAATCTTTCCATTGCCAGATTTCTCTCCAATAAGGCTGATAGTGCAGACACCTGTACTTTCAGAGAGCCGAGGCTGAGACCTTTCTCAAATCCCTTTTGCAAGAACTCCACTATTGACAATTCTTGGTGAGAGGAAATTGTGTCTTTCTTTTGAGCACCAATCCCAGAAACAAAGCCAGATTCTATGTTACACTTTTGATGTGGATCCCTTTCTTGCCTGTAATAGGGTCTGACTTGTTTTGTCTGAACAACCTTTCAACCTCAAAGTTTCCCGCTCAATCGCCATGCCGTCAAGGCCCATTGTTTGGCGTTTGGATGGCATATTGGTCCCTGTCGCATAAGTCCTTTCCGATCTGGTATGTGCCATGGTGTATCTACTGCCATATTTACCAAGTGTGTGAACCAAAGCCTTCTTGGCCAGTATGGTGCTACAAATATCACATCTGCTTGGTCTTCCCTGATTTTCCTGATTGCTTTCGGAATTAGGGGAATTGGAGGGAACAGTTATGCCAACTTGAAATCCTATTTGAAGCTGAGAGCATCTGTGCTTTTTGCGCTTGGATGAAAACGCCTTGCACAGTAGTTCCTTACCTTGCGGTTCTGATGTGTCGCCATGAGATCTATGTCTGGCTGACCCTATCACTCTACCAGTTCTTGAAAGACCTGTGGGTCTAATGCCCATTCTCCTATGTCTAATGTTGCGACTTAGAAAGTCTGCTGTGACATTTTCCAGCCCTGGGATGTGTACGGCTGTAATTTCTGATAAGTGGCGCTCTGCCCAAGAGGATTTCTGCTGTGAGATTCATCAGCTTCCTGCTCCTGGTTCCCCCTTGTTTGGCTATATACTTTACAACCGACCGGTTGTCTGACTTTATCTTTATATTGCCATCTTTTATTTGGTCTTGGAAAGCTTCCAGGGCCCTTTGTACTGCTTTTAGTACGAGCAGATTTGATGGAAGATGCTGTTCCTGGTTTGTCCAGGTTCCTTGCACCAGTGTTTCTCCCATTTGGGCACCCCAACCTGCGTTGCTCGCATCTGTTGTGATTCTTTCCCACTGCACTGGGTGTAGTGTTCGTCCTTTCCCCAGATTTCAGGTATCTTCCCACCACTTTAATTCCTCTTGTGCGTGGGTGTAACAAGATTCTTTGTCTTGTAATCTTGTGGTTCCCGTTCCATTGTTGCAAAAAATTGTTTTGTAACGGTCTCATATGGAGCGCTGCCCATTTTATGACGCTCAGTGTTGAAGTGAATTCCGTAGAAGCTTCATGCATTCTTCTGCTGAAGTTCTGGTTGCTTTCCTGAGCTTCCTCGCTTGCATGGCTATGTCTTGCCTCCTTGTGTCTGGCAACCTCACCTCTCCTTTTGCCGTGTCGAATTCCACCCCCAAAAACTTTAACAGTTGAGTGGGTACTAGGTGACTCTTGTCTCTGTTTATTAACCCACCTTGTTCCAAAAGGTTATGACCATCTCCTGGTCTTGTTCTAGTTTCTCCCGACTTTTTGACTTTACCAAGATGTCGTCCAGGTATGGGTATATTCCTACCCCTCTTTTTCTCATTTCTGCCACTAGTGGGGCTAGAACGTTTGTAAATGTCCTTGGAGAGGTCGCCAGACCGAATGGCAGTGCTGTGTACTGATAATGATGTTGGTTCACTGCGAACCTTAGGAATCTTTTGGTGTCTCCTTGATACGGGCACGTGTAGATAAGCGTCCCTTAAATCTATCGATACCATCCAGTCTCCTGGTTGTACCTCCTGAATGATCAGATTCAAAGACACCATCTTGAATTTTCTTATTTTTAAGAATGAATTTACCTTTCTTAGGTCTAGGATTGCTCTGTAATATCCTGAAGACTTTTGTACTAGGAATATTCTGGAATAAATTCCACCTCCTCTGTCTTCCTGAGGTACCTTCGTTATCACTTCTGCTTGTAGTAACTTTTTTAAAAATGAATTAATTTGCCTTTTTGCCTTGGTCTGTACCCTTGTTGTTGGGCATATATTTCTTCTTGGCATTTCTTTGAACTCTATGCTGTACCCCTGACGAATGGTTTCCAATACCCATTTGTCCTGTATTGTTTGGGCACATTTTGCAGAAAACTGCGTCAGTCTTCCTCCCACTGGCAACTGCTGGGCCCTCTGACCTTCATGCGAATTTGTTCTTGGCAAATGATCCTCTTCCTCTGGCGCCTCGAAAAAGCCGGTTCTGACCGCCTCTCCATGCTGTTTGCCCTGGAAACGATCTGCCAGGTCTATATGTTTTTGCCTCCTTGTACTGATTTCTATCAGACTGCTGAAAACCGAATCTTCTGTTCCTGTTTTCCTGGGGCAAAAAACTACACTTACCTCCTGATGCTTTCGTTATTATAGCATCCAGCTTGTTGCCAAAAAGGAATTCTCCTTCAAACGGTAATCCGCATAAGCTATTCTTTGACGCTGCATCCGCCGACCATTGTCTTAGCCATAACGCCCTTCTCGCTGACACAACTAAGGCCATAGATCTAGCTGCTAATCTGACCGCATCTAAAGAAGCCTTTGCTATGTAGTCTGTTGCCCACTTTACTTCAGACAGTGCCTTTAGGATAAACTTCTTTTTACCCCTTTGTCTAGCGCCTCCTCTATGTTGGCGATCCAGACACGCATTGCCGTTGCTGCCGATGTAGTTGCTATGGCTGGCTTACAGGCTGTTCCCGCTGTGACGTATGCCTTTTTTTAATACGTAATCCATTTTCCTATCCATAGTGTCCTTCAAGGTTGCAGATTCTTCTATTGGAATTGTGGTCTTCCTTGCTTTTCTAGATATAGCAGTATCCACCTTTGGGCTGGCTTCCCAAAATTTGACATTTTCCTGTGGAAACGGATACATTTTCCAAATCCTTTTTGGTATATACACTTTGGCGTCTGGCCGAGACAGTTCTGATTGAATAAGGTCCTTGATCACCTGATGTACAGGGAAAACTCTACCTTTCTTCTGTCTTGACCCAAACAGTCTATCTTTCCTGTGGGTCAATTCTTCAGTATCTTCCAATTCTAAAGCCTGTCTCATGGCTTTGATAGGATCCACCATTTCTACATCAAATTCAGACTCATCCTCCTGAATATCTTGATCTGATGAATCTAATTCACCTTCTGACACCTGAAAGCATTCTATGTCTGATTCATCAGATGAAAAGCCTTTTCCCTTATCCAAACTGGTTTGGGATCTTGACCTTTTTTTGCGCAGGGTTAACTGCTTGCTGAACAGCAGCATCCATGCTCTGCTTAACTGCCTCCTTCATTAGTACAAGGAAGGTGCTCATCTGCTCGTTAGAATCCCCCGCTGCTGCCTTAAGACAATCTTCACACCGCTTCTTTCCCATCAGAGCTGGCTTCTCGCATGCAGCGCACCACTTAGTCTTTTAGTGGCTTTTCTCTTATGCTGCAGGGATTCCCCAGTACCCTTCGAAGATTCTGCTTCCGGAAGGGTAACCACCGAGCTACTTTAATAAAAACAAAATAAATACTAAATACACACCCTAATGTATATAGATCCTCTCTCTTTCCCATAATACTAAAACTAAGGACTCGCCTAGTCTTGGGAACTGATCCTTTAGGAGTCTCCATCTTAGAATCCATATCCAGCACTTGGCTTCTCCCTGCTGAGCGTTCCATGCTGCAGTTTCTCTTACACACACTCAATCACTCACACTCTCTCCGTCCTCCTGTGACGTCACACAGTGCTCGTGCACGGCTTGCGTGTCTGCGCACGCACCTGCCGGCTGGCACATGATGCACGGCCGCGTCCACTGTTCCGCTTACCGCAGCGTTCCAGACGCTAATGCGGTCAATCTGAGCCTTCGCACAGCTCGCAGCTGTAGCTGCTTCTCCCCCCCCCCCATGTGTACCGGGCTCCTGGGGCTCCCCCGAGTCATGGGTCTCCATCTTGCCACCCTCAGGGGCGCGTAGATCGGAGCTTCAGGGCAGAGAGGTTGAGGTCCCTGGATAACTGCACTAGTTGCAGTTAGGCGAGTCCCATTAGAAAAAAAAAATCCTACTCCTTGCGGTGAGGACAGGAAAAAGACTAAGGTGCAGGTAGAGGGAGGGGCCTTTTATGGTCTACCTGCAAAAGTCTACTTCCTGTCCTACCTAGAGTGAGGAGGGATTAACCCAATGGTGCCCACTGCCAGGGTGATCAGGAAAATTATTTAATGGATCATCGAGCTAACGGAGCCCAAGTGGCCCCCGCCAACGCGTTTCAAGCTCCCGCTCTTTCTGACAGTGCTTAGTCCTAATGGGCAAAAGTTCCCATTAGGCATGTGTGCCTATCGGCAAGCACAAAAAGAAGCAAACCAAAATATACATTGCAATAAATACTAAGATGTTAAATCTATTGATTTTCTCTGGCATTGTGCCATTGAGGGCATAAGTAGACAATCAATGGACACCCGAAATAAGTGAATGGAAATATTGTTGAATATCCAAAGCCCGCGACTTGAAGATCCCGGACAGCATAGGGGTTACTGGAAGGGGGGGAAATCATGTAAAATCTCAGTGACCAGTTCAGATGCCTCCATAAGTATTTATTTAAACTAGCTAGGGGTAGTGAAACGCGTTGGGATAAATTCACCTGATCTTCTCTCCTCAAACATAACCGGTTGTCTAATGATAGTATGAATGAGCTAATAACGACCCTGCAGTTCTAAAATCTAATGTAGGGAGTATCTATCTATCATCCTATATATTAATAATCTTCTCTCCTATTTAGCCATCCATCCATCCTAGCAATCAATCCAATTTTCTATCCAACTTTGGGGTAGCTAAAAGCCTGTACCCCAACTAGAGAACTCTTATAGTTAGGTGCCGTAAGAACACAATATCTATAGTAACAGGCAAAGTCTTGTCTGGCTTAAAGGTCCAATTTCAATGCTCACTATGGCTACAACCCTATTCTACTGGTGTGTGTGCTGTGTATACATGTTGTGTCTCACTGCCCGCTCTGTACCTGTGCTGTTTATTACAGGTCATACTCTGGACTGCTATACGTGTGATTTTGGGACCTGTTTGGTTCCCTCAAAGACAAGCTGTGGAATTGCAGAGTTGTGTGGAACGGAGACCTCAACAACAGGTGAGTGGTCAACAGTATGGCCTCACATATACCGCAACATTCAGCTGCTGTTAACCCCTCCTTTGCCACTCTAAGATATACAGAGCCTGGCACCTCAAGGGTTGGCACAAGAAGAATATACAGAGCCTGGCACAGGGGGCTATACAGAGCCTGACACCTCTAGGACTCTCACACAGGATATACAAAGCTTGGCAGATATAGGGGGAATATATACAGAGACTGGCAGCTCTATGGCTGGCTCATGGGAATACACAGAGCCTGGCACCGCTAGGGCTGGCACAGATGTATCTATACAGAGACTGGCACCTCTAGGGCTGGCACATGGGGTATGTACAGATTCTGGCACCTCCCTAGGACTTCATAAGTTTGCAACGTCTTGTGTCTCTACAGCTGGCTTTCTTAATTTTAAGAAGAAGAGCTGCATGAATTCCCTGAATTGTTTGTCAGAGTCCTCTACAACATACGCTGGAGTGACCGTGAAAACCTCCTCTTCCTGCTGCATTACCGACCTCTGCAACTCCGCGGCCATCCCCAGGATGTCCTTGGTCACCGGGATAGCGGCGCTAGTGGCCCTGTGGCTGGCCAAGCTGTCCTGAGCCCCCGCAGAGCATCGCGACAGAAATGGATGGAATGGCCGAGCTCTTCCCAGCACCAATCCTACTGTCCTCCCCTACTGAGCGTCAGCCCACCCTTCCTCCCCCACAAAGTATCTCTCCCCCACAAAGTATCTCTCCCCCACAAAGTATCTCTCCCCCACACAGTCTCTCCCCCACACAGTCTCTCCCCCACACAGTCTCTCCCCCACACAGTCTCTCCCCCACACAGTCTCTCCCCCACACAGTCTCTCCCCCATACAGTCTCTCCTCCTTACGTACCTTAGTACCCTTTTTTTTTTTTAAATGAGATTTTAATTCTCTGTATACATTAAAACATTTTTAACGATTTATTCCTGGCTCCCGATTTTCATTCTCGTGTTACGGGTAGGTACGGCTATCTCCATCCATCTGTTTTGGCTGATTTTTATTTTCCCAGTGTTAATAGTTGGGACACAAAAAGAACTATGGGACTCCCTATTTAACTACGTTGTTATTGTCATCATGACACTTTGTTCCAACGTGGGACTGAACCTTTAACCCATTAAACACGTCCCACACGACATCAGGGAGGTAGAGCTGCAAGATTGCTACGTTTCTCTAGATCACTTCCCTCCGTTGGCTGGAATCCTTCTTCCACCTGTACCAGGATGAAGCTGGGAGTCCATGCTGATATTACCAAATTCTGTGCGAGCTGCCCAGAGGGCCAACTCAAGTGAGAGACTCCCCTAGTGAGACTGAAGTGAGAGACCACCCTAGTGATACTGAAGTGAGAGACTCCCCTACTGAGACTGAAGTGAGGGAACCCGCTAGTGAGACTGAAGTGAGGGACCCCCCTAGTGAGACTGAAGTGAGGGACCCCCCTAGTGAGACTGAAGTGAGGGACCCCCCTAGTGAGACTGAAGTGAGAGACCCCCTAGTGAGACTGAAGTGAGAGACCCCCCTAGTGAGACTGACGTGAGAGACCCCCTAGTGAGACTGAATTGAGAGACCCCCTAGTGAGACTGAAGTGAGAGACACCCCTAGTGATACTGAAGTGAGAGACTCCCCTACTGAGACTGAAGTGAGGGAACCCGCTAGTGAGACTGAAGTGAGGGACCCCCCTAGTGAGACTGAAGTGAGGGACCCCCCTAGTGAGACTGAAGTGAGGGACCCCCCTAGTGAGACTGAAGTGAGAGACCCCCTAGTGAGACTGAAGTGAGAGACCCCCCTAGTGAGACTGACGTGAGAGACCCCCTAGTGAGACTGAATTGAGAGACCCCCTAGTGAGACTGAAGTGAGAGACACCCCTAGTGATACTGAAGTGAGAGACCCCCCTAGTGAGACTGAGGTGAGAGACCCCCCTAGTGAGACTGAATTGAGAGACCCCTAGTGAGACTGAAGTGAGAGACCCCCTAGTGAGATTGAAGTGAGAGACTCCCTAGTGAGACTGAAGTGAGAGACCCCCTAGTGAGACTGAAGTGAGAGACCTCCCTAGTGAGACTGAAGTGAGAGACCCCCCTAGTGAGACTGAAGTGAGAGACCCCCCTAGTGAGACTGAAGTGAGAGACCCCCCTAGTGAGACTGAAGGGAGGGTCCCCCCTAGTGAGACTGAAGTGAGAGACCCCCTAGTGAGAATGATGTGAGAGACCCCCCTAGTGAGACTGAAGTGAGAGATCCCCCTATTGAGACTGAAGTGAGAGACGCCCCTTGTGAGACTGAAGTGAGAGACCCCCTAGTGAGACTGAAGTGAGAGACCCCCCTAGTGAGACTGAAGTGAGAGACCCCCTAGTTAGACTGAAGTGAGAGACCCCCTAGTGAAACTGAAGTTAGAGACCCCCCTAGTGAGACTGAAATGAGAGACCCCCATAGTGAGACTGAAGTGAGACCCCCCTAGTGAGACTGAAGTGAGAGACCCCCTATTGAGACTGAAGTGAGAGACCCACCTAGTGAGACTGAAGTGAGAGACCCACCTAGTGAGACTGAAGTGAGAGACCCCCCTAGTGAGACTGAAGTGAGGGACCCCCTAGTGAGACTGAAGTGAGAGACCCCCCTAGTGAGACTGAAGTGAGAGACCTCCCTAGTGAGACTGAAGTGAGAGACCCCCTAGTTAAACTGAAGTGAGAGACCCCCTAGTGAGACTGAAGTGAGACCCCCCTAGTGAGATTGAAGTTAGAGACCCCCTAGTGAGACTGAAGTGAGAGACACCCCTAGTGAGACTGAAATGAGAGACCCCCTAGTGAGACTGAAGTGAGAGACCCCCCTAGTGAGACTGAAGTGAAAGACCCCCTAGTGAGACTTAAGTGAGAGACCCCCCTAGTGAAACTGAAGTGAGAGACCCCCTAGTGAAACTGAAGTGAGAGACCCCCCTAGTGAGACTGAAGTGAGAGACCCCCTTAGTGAGACTGAAGTGAGAGACCCCCTAGTGGGACTGAAGTGAGAGACCCCCCTAGTGAGACTGAAGTGAGAGACCCCCTTATTGAGACTGAAGTGAGAGACCCCTTAGTGAGACTGAAGTGAGAGACCCCCCTAGTGAAACTGAAGTGAGAGACCCCCTAGTGAAACTGAAGTGAGAGACCCCCCTAGTGAGACTGAAGTGAGAGACCCCCTTAGTGAGACTGAAGTGAGAGACCCCCTAGTGGGACTGAAGTGAGAGACACCCCTAGTGAGACTGAAGTGAGAGACACCCTTATTGAGACTGAAGTGAGAGACCCCTTAGTGAGACTGAAGTGAGAGACCCCCCTAGTGAGACTGAAGTGAGAGACCATCCCCCTAGTGAGACTGAAGTGAGAGACCACCCTAGTGAGACGGAAGTGAGAGTACCCCCCCTAGTGAGACTGAAGTTAGAGACCCCCTAGTGAGATTGAAGTGAGAGACCCCCCTAGTGAGACTGAAGTGAGAGACCCCCCTAGTGAGACTGAAGTGAGAGACCCCATAGTGAGACTGAAGTGAGAGACCCCATAGTGAGACTGAAGTGAGAGACCCCCTAGTGAGATTGAAGTGAGAGACCCCCCTAGTAAGACTGAAGTGAGAGACCCCCGAGTGAGACTGAAGTGAGAGACCCCTTAGTGAGACTGAAGTGAGAGACCCCCCTAGTGAGACTGAAGTAAGAGACCCCCCTAGTGAGACTGAAGTGAGAGACTCCCCTAGTGAAACTGAAGTGAAAGACCCCCCTTGTGAGACTGAAGTGAGAGACCCCCTAGTGAGAATGAAGTGAGAGACCTCAGTAGTGAGACTGAAGTGAGAGACCCCCTAGTGAGAATGAAGTGAGAGACCCCACTAGTGAGACTGAAGTGAGAGACCCACTAGTGAGACTGAAGTGAGAGACCCCCTTAGTGAGACTGAAGTGAGAGACCCCTCAGTGAGACTGAAGAGAGACCCCCCTAGTGAGACTGAAGTGAGAGACCCCCCTAGTGAGACTGAAGTGAGAGACCCCCCTAGTGAGACTGAAGTGAGAGACCCCCCTAGTGAAACTGAAGTGAGAGACCCCCCCTAGTGAGACTGAAGTGAGAGACCCCCTAGTGAGAATGAAGTGAGAGACCCCCCTAGTGAGACTGAAGTGAGAGACCCCCTAGTGAGACTGAAGTGAGAGACCCCCTAGTGATACTGAAGTGAGAGACTCCCCTACTGAGACTGAAGTGAGGGAACCCGCTAGTGAGACTGAAGTGAGAGACCCCCCTAGTGAGACTGAAGTGAGGGACCCCCCTAGTGAGACTGAAGTGAGAGACCCCCAATTGAGACTGAAGTGAGAGACCCCCCTAGTGAGACTGACGTGAGAGACCCCCTAGTGAGACTAAAGTGAGAGACACCCTAGTGAGATTGAAGTGAGAGACACCCCTAGTGAGACTGAAGTGAGAGACCCCCCTAGTGAGACTGAAGTGAGAGACACCCCTAGTGAGACTGTAGTGAGAGACCCTTTAGTGAGACTGTAGTGGGAGACCCCCATAGTGAGACTGATGTGAGAGACCCCCCTAGTGAGACTGAAGTGAGAGACCCCCCTAGTGAGAGTGAGGTGAGAGACTCCCCTAGTGAGACTGAGGTGAAAGACCCCCCTAGTGAGACTGAAGTGAGAGACCCCCCCTAGTGAGACTGAAGGGAGAGACCCCCTAGTGAGACTGAAGGGAGAGACCCCCTATTGAGACTGAAGTCAGAGACCCCCCTAGTGAGACAGAAGTGAGAGACCTCCCTAGTGAGACTGAAGTGAGAGACCTCCCTAGTGAGACTGAAGTGAGGAACCCCCCTAGTGAGACTGAAGTGAGAGACCCCATAGTGAGACTGTAGTGGGAGACCCCCATAGTGAGACTGAAGTGAGAGACCTCCCTAGTGAGACTGAAGTGAGAGACCCTCCTAGTGAGAATGAAGTGAGAGACCCCCCTAGTGAGACTGAAGTGAGGGAACCCCCTAGTGAGACTGAAGTGAGAGACCCCCCTAGTGAGACTGACGTGAGAGACCCCCTAGTGAGACTGAAGTGAGAGACCCCCTAGTGAGACTGAAGTGAGAGACACCCCTAGTGAGACTGAAGTGGGAGACCCCCCTAGTGAGACTGAAGTGAGAGACCCCCTAGTGAGACTGAAGTGAGAGACACCCCTAGTGAGACTGAAGTGAGAGACCCCCCTAGTGAGACTGAAGTGAGAGACCCCCCTAGTGAGACTGTAGTGAGAGACCCCTTAGTGAGACTGTATTGGGAGACCCCCATAGTGAGACTGAAGTGAGAGACCCCCATAGTGAGACTGAAGTGAGAGACCCCCTAGTGAGACTGAAGTGAGAGACCCCCCTAGTGAGACTGAAGTGAGAGACCCCCCCTAGTGAGACTGAAGGGAGAGACCCCCTATTGAGACTGAAGTGAGAGACCCCCTAGTGAGACTGAAGTCAGAGACCCCCCTAGTGAGTCAAAAGTGAGAGACCTCCCTAGTGAGACTGAAGTGAGAGACCTCCCTAGTGAGACTGAAGTGAGAGACCTCCCTAGTGAGACTGAAGTGAGGAACCCCCCTAGTGAGACTGAAGTGAGAGACCCCATAGTGAGACTGTAGTGGGAGACCCCCATAGTGAAACTGAAGTGAGAGACCCCCTAGTGAGACTGAGCTGAGAGACTCCCCTAGTGAGACTGAGGTGAGAGACCCCCCTAGTGAGACTGAAGTGAGAGACCCCCCCTAGTGAGACTGAAGGGAGAGACCCCCTATTGAGACTGAAGTGAGAGACCCCCTAGTGAGACTGAAGTCAGAGACCCCCCTAGTGAGACAGAAGTGAGAGACCTCCCTAGTGAGACTGAAGTGAGAGACCTCCCTAGTGAGACTGAAGTGAGGAACCCCCCTAGTGAGACTGAAGTGAGAGACCCCATAGTGAGACTGTAGTGGGAGACCCCCATAGTGAAACTGAAGTGAGAGACCCCCTAGTGAGACTGAAGTGAGAGACACCCCTAGTGAGACTGAAGTGGGAGACCCCCCTAGTGAGACTGTAGTGAGAGACCCTTTAGTGAGACTGTAGTGGGAGACCCCCATAGTGAAACTGAAGTGAGAGACCCCTCTAGTGAGACTGAAGTGAGAGACCTCCCTAGTGAGACTGAAGTGAGAGTCCTCCCTAGTGAGACTGAAGTGAGGAACACCCCTAGTGAGACTGAAGTGAGAGACCTCCCTAGTGAGACTGAAGTGAGAGACCCTCCTAGTGAGAATGAAGTGAGAGACCTCTCTAGTGAGACTGAAATGAGAGACCTCCCTAGTGAGACTGAAGTGAGAGACCCCTTAGTGAGACTGTATTGGGAGACCCCCATAGTGAGACTGAAGTGAGAGACCCCCCTAGTGAGACTGTAGTGAGAGCCCCTTAGTGAGACTGTAGTGGGAGACCCCCATAGTGAGACTGAAGTGAGAGACCCACTAGTGAGACTGAAGTGAGAGACCCCCTAGTGAGACTGAAGTGAGAGATCCCCCTATTGAGACTGAAGTGAGAGACCCCCTAGTGAGACTGAAGTGAGAGACCCCGTAGTGAGACTGAAGTGAGAGACACCCCTAGTGAGACTGAAGTGAGAGACCCCCCTAGTGAGACTGAAGTGAGAGACCCCCCTAGTGAGACTGTAGTGAGAGACCCCTTAGTGAGACTGTATTGGGAGACCCCCATAGTGAGACTGAAGTGAGAGACCCCCTAGTGAGACTGAAGTGAGAGACCCCCTAGTGAGACTGAAGTGAGAGATCCCCCTATTGAGACTGAAGTGAGAGACCCCCCTAGTGAGACTGAAGTGAGAGACCCCCCTAGTGAGACTGAGCTGAGAGACCCCCCTAGTGAGACTGAAGTGAGAGACCCCCCCTAGTGAGACTGAAGGGAGAGACCCCCTATTGAGACTGAAGTGAGAGACCCCCTAGTGAGACTGAAGTCAGAGACCCCCCTAGTGAGACAGAAGTGAGAGACCTCCCTAGTGAGACTGAAGTGAGAGACCTCCCTAGTGAGACTGAAGTGAGGAACCCCCCTAGTGAGACTGAAGTGAGAGACCCCATAGTGAGACTGTAGTGGGAGACCCCCATAGTGAAACTGAAGTGAGAGACCCCCTAGTGTGACTGAAGTGAGAGACCCCCTAGTGAGACTGAAGTGAGAGACACCCCTAGTGAGACTGAAGTGGGAGACCCCCCTAGTGAGACTGTAGTGAGAGACCCTTTAGTGAGACTGTAGTGGGAGACCCCCATAGTGAGACTGAAGTGAGAGACCCCCCTAGTGAGACTGAAGTGAGAGACCCCCCTAGTGAGTCTGTAGTGAGAGACCCTTTAGTGAGACTGTAGTGGGAGACCCCTATAGTGAGACTGAAGTGAGAGACCCCTAGTGAGACTGAAGTGAGAGACCCCCCTAGTGAGACTGAAGTGAGAGACCCCCCCCCCCTAGTGAGACTGAAGTGAGAGACCCCCTAGTGAGACTGAAGAGAGAGACCCCACTAGTGAGACTGAAGTGAGAGACCCCTCTAGTGAGACTGAAGTGAGAGACCTCCCTAGTGAGACTGAAGTGAGAGTCCTCCCTAGTGAGACTGAAGTGAGGAACACCCCTAGTGAGACTGAAGTGAGAGACCTCCCTAGTGAGACTGAAGTGAGAGACCCTCCTAGTGAGAATGAAGTGAGAGACCTCTCTAGTGAGACTGAAATGAGAGACCTCCCTAGTGAGACTGAAGTGAGAGACCCCTAGTGAGACTGAAGTGAGAGACCCCCTAGTGAGACTGAAGTGAGAGACCCCCCCAGTGAGACTGAAGTGAGAGACCTTCCTAGTGAGACTGAAGTGAGAGACCCCCCCAGTGAGACTGAAGTGAGAGACCCTCCCTAGTGAGACTGAAGTGAGAGACCCCCCTAGTGAGACTGAAGTGAGAGACCCTCCTAGTGAGACTGAAGTGAGAGACCCCCTAGTGAGACTGAAGTGAGAGACCCCCTATTGAGACTGAGGTGAGAGACCCAATAGTGAGACTCAAGTGAGAGACTCCCCTAGTGAGACTGAAGTGAGAGACCACCCTAGTGATACTGAAGTGAGAGACTCCCCTACTGAGACTGAAGTGAGGGAACCCGCTAGTGAGACTGAAGTGAGAGACCCCCCTAGTGAGACTGAAGTGAGGGACCCCCCTAGTGAGACTGAAGTGAGAGACCCCCTAGTGAGACTGAAGTGAGAGACCCCCCTAGTGAGACTGACGTGAGAGACCCCCCTAGTGAGACTGAAGTGAGAGACCCCCCTAGTGAGACTGAAGGGAGGGTCCCCCCTAGTGAGACTGAAGTGAGAGACCCCTTAGTGAGAATGATGTGAGAGACCCCCCTAGTGAGACTGAAGTGAGAGATCCCCCTATTGAGACTGAAGTGAGAGACGCCCCTAGTGAGACTGAAGTGAGAGACCCCCTAGTGAGACTGAAGTGAGAGACCCCCCTAGTGAGACTGAAGTGAGAGACCCCCTAGTTAGACTGAAGTGAGAGACCCCCTAGTGAAACTGAAGTTAGAGACCCCCCTAGTGAGACTGAAATGAGAGACCCCCATAGTGAGACTGAAGTGAGAGACCCCCCTAGTGAGACTGAAGTGAGAGACCCCCTATTGAGACTGAAGTGAGACCCACCTAGTGAGACTGAAGTGAGAGACCCACCTAGTGAGACTGAAGTGAGAGACCCCCCTAGTGAGACTGAAGTGAGGGACCCCGTAGTGAGACTGAAGTTAGAGACCTCCCTAGTGAGACTGAAGTGAGAGACCCCCCTAGTGAGACTGAAGTGAGAGACCTCCCTAGTGAGACTGAAGTGAGAGACCCCCCTAGTGAGACTGAAGTGAGGGACCCCGTAGTGAGACTGAAGTTAGAGACCTCCCTAGTGAGACTGAAGTGAGAGACCCCCCTAGTGAGACTGAAGTGAGAGACCTCCCTAGTGAGACTGAAGTGAGAGACCTCCCTAGTGAGACTGAAGTGAGAGACCCCCCTAGTGAGATTGAAGTTAGAGACCCCCTAGTGAGACTGAAGTGAGAGACACCCCTAGTGAGACTGAAATGAGAGACCCCCTAGTGAGACTGAAATGAGAGACCCCCTAGTGAGACTGAAGTGAGAGACCCCCCTAGTGAGACTGAAGTGAAAGACCCCCTAGTGAGACTGAAGTGAGAGACCCCCCTAGTGAGACTGAAGTGAGAGACCCCCTAGTGAGACTGAAGTGAGAGACCCCCCTAGTGAGACTGAAGTGAGAGACCCCCTTAG
Organism: Ascaphus truei; assembly: GCF_040206685.1. Lineage (NCBI taxonomy): Eukaryota > Metazoa > Chordata > Amphibia > Anura > Ascaphidae > Ascaphus > Ascaphus truei. The sequence continues at coordinate 139,543 of NW_027456981.1, read as the reverse complement.
TGAGACTGAAGTGAGAGACCCCCTAGTGGGACTGAAGTGAGAGACCCCCCTCGTGAGATTGAAGTGAGAGACCCCCTTATTGAGACTGAAGTGAGAGACCCCTTAGTGAGACTGAAGTGAGAGACCCCCCTAGTGAGACTGAAGTGAGAGACTCCCCTAGTGAAACTGAAGTGAGAGACCCACCTAGTGAGACTGAAGTGAGAGACCATCCCCCTAGTGAGACTGAAGTGAGAGACCACCCTAGTGAGACGGAAGTGAGAGTACCCCCCCTAGTGAGACTGAAGTTAGAGACCCCCTAGTGAGATTGAAGTGAGAGACCCCCCTAGTGAGACTGAAGTGAGAGACCCCCTAGTGAGACTGAAGTGAGAGACCCCATAGTGAGACTGAAGTGAGAGACCCCATAGTGAGACTGAAGTGAGAGACCCCCTAGTGAGATTGAAGTGAGAGACCCCCCTAGTGAGACTGAAGTGAGAGACCCCCCTAGTGAGACTGAAGTGAGAGACTCCCCTAGTGAAACAGAAGTGAGAGACCCCCCTAGTGAGACTGAAGTGAGAGACCCCCTAGTGAGAATGAAGTGAGAGACCTCAGTAGTGAGACTGAAGTGAGAGACCCCCCCTAGTGAGATTGAATTGAGAGACCCCCTAGTGAGACTGAAGTGAGAGACCCCCCTAGTGAGACTGAAGTGAGAGACCCACTAGTGAGATTGAAGTGAGAGACCCCCTTAGTGAGACTGAAGTGAGAGACCCCTCAGTGAGACTGAAGTGAGAGACCCCCCCTAGTGAGAATGAAGTGAGAGACCCCCCTAGTGAGACTGAAGTGAGAGACTCCCCTAGTGAAACTGAAGTGAGAGACCCCCCTAGTGAGACTGAAGTGAGAGACCCCCTAGTGAGAATGAAGTGAGAGACCTCCCTAGTGAGACTGAAGTGAGAGACCCCCCCTAGTGAGATTGAAGTGAAAGACCCCCTAGTAAGACTGAAGTGAGAGACCCCCCTAGTGAGACTGAAGTGAGAGACCCACTAGTGAGACTGAAGTGAGAGACCCCATAGTGAGACTGAAGTGAGAGACCCAATAGTGAGACTGAAGTGAGAGACCCACCTAGTGAGACTGAAGTGAGAGACCCCCCTAGTGAAACTGAAATGAGAGACCCCCCTAGTGAGACTGAAGTGAGAGACCCCCTAGTGAGACTGAAGTGAGAGACCCCCTATTGAGACTGAGGTGAGAGACCGAATAGTGAGACTGAAGTGAGAGACTCCCCTAGTGAGACTGAAGTGAGAGACCCCCTAGTGATACTGAAGTGAGAGACTCCCCTACTGAGACTGAAGTGAGGGAACCCGCTAGTGAGACTGAAGTGAGAGACCCCCCTAGTGAGACTGAAGTGAGGGACCCCCCTTGTGAGACTGAAGTGAGAGACCCCCAATTGAGACTGAAGTGAGAGACCCCCCTAGTGAGACTGACGTGAGAGACACCCTAGTGAGACTAAAGTGAGAGACACCCTAGTGAGATTGAAGTGAGAGACACCCCTAGTGAGACTGAAGTGAGAGACCCCCCTAGTGAGACTGAAGTGAGAGACCCCCCTAGTGAGACTGTAGTGAGAGACCCTTTAGTGAGACTGTAGTGGGAGACCCCCATAGTGAGACTGAAGTGAGAGACCCCCTAGTGAGACTGAAGTGAGAGACCCCCTAGTGAGACTGAAGTGAGAGATCCCCCTATTGAGACTGAAGTGAGAGACCCCCCTAGTGAGACTGAAGTGAGAGACCCCCCTAGTGAGAGTGAGGTGAGAGACTCCCCTAGTGAGACTGAAGTGAAAGACCCCCCTAGTGAGACTGAAGTGAGAGACCCCCCCTAGTGAGACTGAAGGGAGGGACCCCCTATTGAGACTGAAGTGAGAGACCCCCTAGTGAGACTGAAGTCAGAGACCCCCCTAGTGAGACAGAAGTGAGAGACCTCCCTAGTGAGACTGTAGTGAGAGACCTCCCTAGTGAGACTGAAGTGAGGAACCCCCCTAGTGAGACTGAAGTGAGAGACCCCATAGTGAGACTGTAGTGGGAGACCCCCATAGTGAGACTGAAGTGAGAGACCTCCCTAGTGAGACTGAAGTGAGAGACCCTCCTAGTGAGAATGAAGTGAGAGACCCCCCTAGTGAGACTGAAGTGAGGGAACCCCCTAGTGAGACTGAAGTGAGAGACCCCCTAGTGAGACTGAAGTGAGAGACCCCCCTAGTGAGACTGACGTGAGAGACCCCCTAGTGAGACTGAAGTGAGAGACCCCCTAGTGAGACTGAAGTGAGAGACACCCCTAGTGAGACTGAAGTGGGAGACCCCCCTAGTGAGACTGAAGTGAGAGACCCCCCTAGTGAGACTGTAGTGAGAGACCCTTTAGTGAGACTGTAGTGGGAGACCCCCATAGTGAGACTGAAGTGAGAGACCCCCCTAGTGAGACTGAAGTGAGAGACCCCCCTAGTGAGACTGTAGTGAGAGACCCTTTAGTGAGACTGTAGTGGGAGACCCCCATAGTGAGACAGAAGTGAGAGACCTCCCTAGTGAGACTGAAGTGAGAGACCTCCCTAGTGAGACTGAAGTGAGGAACCCCCCTAGTGAGACTGAAGTGAGAGACCCCATAGTGAGACTGTAGTGGGAGACCCCCATAGTGAGACTGAAGTGAGAGACCTCCCTAATGAGACTGAAGTGAGAGACCCTCCTAGTGAGAATGAAGTGAGAGACCCCCCTAGTGAGACTGTAGTGAGAGACCCCCTAGTGAGACTGAAGTGAGAGACCCCCCTAGTGAGACTGACGTGAGAGACCCCCTAGTGAGACTGAAGTGAGAGACCCCCTAGTGAGACTGAAGTGAGAGACACCCCTAGTGAGACTGAAGTGGGAGACCCCCCTAGTGAGACTGAAGTGAGAGACCCCCCTAGTGAGACTATAGTGAGAGACCCTTTAGTGAGACTGTAGTGGGAGACCCCCATAGTGAGACTGAAGTGAGAGACCCCCCTAGTGAGACTGTAGTGAGAGCCCCTTAGTGAGACTGTATGTAGTGGGAGACCCCCCTAGTGAAACTGAAGTGAGAGACCCCCCTAGTGAGACTGAAGTGAGAAACCCCCTAGTGAGACTGAAGTGAGAGACCCCCTATTGAGACTGAGGTGAGAGACCCAATAGTGAGACTGAAGTGAGAGACTCCCCTAGTGAGACTGAAGTGAGAGACCCCCCTAGTGATACTGAAGTGAGAGACTCCCCTACTGAGACTGAAGTGAGAGACCCCATAGTGAGACTGTAGTGGGAGACCCCCATAGTGAGACTGAAGTGAGAGACCTCCCTAGTGAGACTGAAGTGAGAGACCCTCCTAGTGAGAATAAAGTGAGAGACCCCCCTAGTGAGACTGAAGTGAGAGACCCCCTAGTGAGACTGAAGTGAGAGACCCCCCTAGTGAGACTGACGTGAGAGACCCCCTAGTGAGACTGAAGTGAGAGACCCCCTAGTGAGACTGAAGTGAGAGACACCCCTAGTGAGACTGAAGTGGGAGACCCCCCTAGTGAGACTGAAGTGAGAGACCCCCCTAGTGAGACTGTAGTGAGAGACCCTTTAGTGAGACTGTAGTGGGAGACCCCCCTAGTGAGACTGAAGTGAGAGACCCCCCTAGTGAGACTGTAGTGAGAGACCCTTTAAATGAGACTGTAGTGGGAGACCCCCCTGGTGAGACTGAAGTGAGAGACCCCCCTAGTGAGACTGAAGTGAGAGACCCCCCCCCCCTAGTGAGACTGAAGGGAGAGACCCCCTATTGAGACTGAAGTGAGAGACCCCCTAGTGAGACTGAAGAGAGAGACCCCCCCAGTGAGACTGAAGAGAGAGACCCCACTAGTGAGACTGAAGTGAGAGACCCCTCTAGTGAGACTGAAGTGAGAGACCCCCTAGTGTGACTGAAGTGAGAGACCTCCCTAGTGAGACTGAAGTGAGAGTCCTCCCTAGTGAGACTGAAGTGAGGAACACCCCTAATGAGACTGAAGTGAGAGACCTCCCTAGTGAGACTGAAGTGAGGAATCCCCTAGTGAGACTGAAGTGAGAGACCCCTTAGTGAGACTGTAGTGGGAGACCCCCATAGTGAGACTGAAGTGAGAGACCTCCCTAGTGAGACTGAAGTGAGAGACCCTCCTAGTGAGAATGAAGTGAGAGACCTCTCTAGTGAGACTGAAATGAGAGACCTCCCTAGTGAGACTGAAGTGAGAGACCCCTAGTGAGACTGAAGTGAGAGACCCCCTAGTGAGACTGAAGTGAGAGACCCCCCCCCAGTGAGACTGAAGTGAGAGACCCTCCCTAGTGAGACTGAAGTGAGAGACCTCCCTAGTGAGACTGAAGTGAGAGACCTCCCTAGTGAGACTGAAGTGAGAGACCTCCCTAGTGAGACTGAAGTGAGAGACACCATAGTGAGACTGAAGTGAGAGACCCCTACTGAAAATGACGTGAGAGACCCCCTAGTGAGACTGAAGTGAGAGACCCCCCTAGTGAGACTGAAGTGAGAGACCCCCTAGTGAGACTGAAGTGAGAAACCCCCCTAGTGAAACTGAAGTGAGAGACCCCCTTAGTGAGACTGAAGTGAGAGACCCCCCTAGTGAGACTGAAGTGAGAGACCCCCCTAGTGAGACTGTAGTGAGAGACCCTTTAGTGAGACTGTAGTGGGAGACCCCCCTAGTGAGACTGAAGTGAGAGACCCCCCTAGTGAGACTGTAGTGAGAGACCCTTTAGTGAGACTGTAGTGGGAGACCCCCATAGTGAGACTGAAGTGAGAGACCCCTGGTGAGACTGAAGTGAGAGACCCCCCTAGTGAGACTGAAGTGAGAGACCCCCCCCCTAGTGAGACTGAAGGGAGAGACCCCCTATTGAGACTGAAGTGAGAGACCCCCTAGTGAGACTGAAGAGAGAGACCCCACTAGTGAGACTGAAGAGAGAGACCCCACTAGTGAGACTGAAGTGAGAGACCCCTCTAGTGAGACTGAAGTGAGAGACCCCCTAGTGAGACTGAAGTGAGAGACCTCCCTAGTGAGACTGAAGTGAGAGTCCTCCCTAGTGAGACTGAAGTGAGGAACACCCCTAATGAGACTGAAGTGAGAGACCTCCCTAGTGATACTGAAGTGAGGAATCCCCTAGTGAGACTGAAGTGAGAGACCCCTTAGTGAGACTGTAGTGGGAGACCCCCATAGTGAGACTGAAGTGAGAGACCTCCCTAGTGAAACTGAAGTGAGAGACCCTCCTAGTGAGAATGAAGTGAGAGACCTCTCTAGTGAGACTGAAATGAGAGACCTCCCTAGTGAGACTGAAGTGAGAGACCCCTAGTGAGACTGAAGTGAGAGACCCCCTAGTGAGACTGAAGTGAGAGACCCCCCCCAGTGAGACTGAAGTGAGAGACCCTGCCTAGTGAGACTGAAGTGAGAGACCTCCCTAGTGAGACTGAAGTGAGAGACCTCCCTAGTGAGACTGAAGTGAGAGACACCATAGTGAGACTGAAGTGAGAGACCCCTACTGAAAATGACGTGAGAGACCCCCTAGTGAGACTGAAGTGAGAGACCCCCCTAGTGAGACTGAAGTGAGAGACCCCCTAGTGAGACTGAAGTGAGAGACCCCCCTAGTGAGACTGAAGTGAGAGACCCCCTTAGTGAGACTGAAGTGAGAGACCCCTTAGTGAGACTGAAGTGAGAGACCCCCCTAGTGAGACTGAAGTGAGAGACCCCCCTAGTGAGACTGAAGTGAGAGACTCCCCTAGTGAAACTGAAGTGAGAGACCCCCCTAGTGAGACTGAAGTGAGAGACCCCCCCCTAGTGAGACTGAAGTGAGATACCCCCCTAGTGAGACTGAAGTGAGAGACCCCCCCCCAGTGAGACTGAAGTGAGAGACCCCCTAGTTAGATTGAAGTGAGAGACCCCCCTAGTGAGACTGAAGTGAGAGACCCACTTAGTGAGACTGAAGTGAGAGACCCCCGTGTGGGACTGAAGTGAGAGACCCCCCTAGTGAGACTGAAGTGAGAGACCCCCCCCTAGTGAGACTGCAGTGAGAGACCCCAGCCTAGTGAGACTGAAGTGAGAGACCCCCCTAGTGATACTGAAGTGAGAGACCCACTAGTGAGACTGAAGTGAGAGATCCCCCTATTGAGACTGAAGTGAGAGACCCCCCTAGTGAGACTGAAGTGAGAGACCCCCCTAGTGAGACTGAAGGGAGGGTCCCCCCTAGTGAGACTGAAATGAGAGACCCCCTAGTGAAACTGAAGTGAGAGACCCCCTAGTGAGACTGAAGTGAGAGATCCCCCTAGTGAGACTGAAGTGAGAGACCCCCCTAGTGAGACTGAAGTGAGAGACCCCCCTAGAGAGACTGAGGTGAGAGACTCCCCTAGTGAGACTGAGGTGAAATACCCCCCTAGTGAGACTGAAGTGAGAGACCCCCTATTGAGACTGAAGTGAGAGACCCACCTAGTGAGATTGAAGTGAGAGACCCCCTAGTGAGACTGAAGTGAGAGACCCCCCTAGTGAAACTGAAGTTAGAGACCCCCTAGTGAGACTGAAGTGAGAGACCCCGCTAGTGAGACTGAAATGAGAGACCCCCTAGTGAGACTGAAGTGAGAGACCCCCCTAGTGAGACTGAAGTGAAAGACCCCCTAGTGAGACTGAAGTGAGAGACCCCCCCCTAGTGAGACTGAAGTGAGAGACCACCCTAGTGAGACTGAAGTGAGAGAACCCCCCCTAGTGAGACTGAAGTTAGAGACCCCCTAGTGAGATTGAAGTGAGATACCCCCCTAGTGAGACTGAAGTGAGAGACCCCCTAGTGAGACTGAAGTGAGAGACCCCCTAGTGAGACTGAAGTGAGAGACCCCATAGTGAGACTGAAGTGAGAGATCCCCTAGTGAGATTGAAGTGAGAGACCCCCCCTAGTGAGACTGAAGTGAGAGACCCCCTAGTGAGACTGAAGGGAGGGACCCCCCTAGTGAGACTGAAGTGAGAGACCTCCTAGTGAGAATGACGTGAGAGACCCCCATAGTGAGACTGAAGTGAGAGACCCCCTAGTGAGACTGAAGTGAGAGACCCCCTATTGAGACTGAGGTGAGTGACCCCCCTAGTGAGACTGAAGTGAGAGACCCCCCTAGTGAGACTGAGGTGAGAGACCCCCTAGTGGGACTGAAGTGAGAGACCCCCCTAGTGAGACTGAAGTGAGAGACCTCCTTAGTGAGACTGAAGTGAGAGACACATTAGTGAGACTGAAGTCAGAGACCCCCCTAGTGAGACTGAAGTGAGAGACCCCCCTAGTGAGACTGAAGTGAGAGACTCCCCTAGTGAAACTGAAGTGAGACCCCCCTAGTGAGACTGAAGTGAGAGACCCCCTAGTGAGAATGAAGTGAGAGACCTCCCTAGTGAGACTGAAGTGAGAGACCCCCCCCCTAGTGAGACTGAAGTGAGAGACCCCCCTAGTGATACTGAAGTGAGAGACCCACTAGTGAGACTGAAGTGAGAGACCCCATAGTGAGACTGAAGTGAGAGACCCAATAGTGAGACTGAAGTGAGAGACCCACCTAGTGAGACTGAAGTGAGAGACCCCCCTAGTGAAACTGAAGTGAGAGACCCCCCTAGTGAGACTGAAGTGAGAGACCACCTGGTGAGACTGAAGTGAGAGACCCCCTATTGAGACTGAGGTGAGAGACCCAATAGTGAGACTGAAGTGAGAGACTCCCCTAGTGTGACTGAAGTGAGAGACCCCTCTAGTGAGACTGACGTGAGAGACCCCCTAGTGAGACTGAAGTGAGAGACCCCCTAGTGAGACTGAAGTGAGAGACCCCCCTAGTGAGACTGAAGTGAGGGACCCCCCTAGTGAGACTGAAGTGAGAGACCCCCCTAGTGAAACTGAAGTTAGAGACCCCCTAGTGAGACTGAAGTGAGAGACCCCGCTAGTGAGACTGAAATGAGAGACCCCCTAGTGAGACTGAAGTGAGAGACCCCCCTAGTGAGACTGAAGTGAAAGACCCCCTAGTGAGACTGAAGTGAGAGACCCCCCCCTAGTGAGACTGAAGTGAGAGACCACCCTAGTGAGACTGAAGTGAGAGAACCCCCCCTAGTGAGACTGAAGTTAGAGACCCCCTAGTGAGATTGAAGTGAGATACCCCCCTAGTGAGACTGAAGTGAGAGACCCCCTAGTGAGACTGAAGTGAGAGACCCCCTAGTGAGACTGAAGTGAGAGACCCCATAGTGAGACTGAAGTGAGAGATCCCCTAGTGAGATTGAAGTGAGAGACCCCCCCTAGTGAGACTGAAGTGAGAGACCCCCTAGTGAGACTGAAGGGAGGGACCCCCCTAGTGAGACTGAAGTGAGAGACCTCCTAGTGAGAATGACGTGAGAGACCCCCATAGTGAGACTGAAGTGAGAGACCCCCTAGTGAGACTGAAGTGAGAGACCCCCTATTGAGACTGAGGTGAGAGACCCCCCTAGTGAGACTGAAGTGAGAGACCCCCCTAGTGAGACTGAGGTGAGAGACCCCCTAGTGGGACTGAAGTGAGAGACCCCCCTAGTGAGACTGAAGTGAGAGACCTCCTTAGTGAGACTGAAGTGAGAGACACATTAGTGAGACTGAAGTCAGAGACCCCCCTAGTGAGACTGAAGTGAGAGACCCCCCTAGTGAGACTGAAGTGAGAGACTCCCCTAGTGAAACTGAAGTGAGACCCCCCTAGTGAGACTGAAGTGAGAGACCCCCTAGTGAGAATGAAGTGAGAGACCTCCCTAGTGAGACTGAAGTGAGAGACCCCCCCCCTAGTGAGACTGAAGTGAGAGACCCCCCTAGTGATACTGAAGTGAGAGACCCACTAGTGAGACTGAAGTGAGAGACCCCATAGTGAGACTGAAGTGAGAGACCCAATAGTGAGACTGAAGTGAGAGACCCACCTAGTGAGACTGAAGTGAGAGACCCCCCTAGTGAAACTGAAGTGAGAGACCCCCCTAGTGAGACTGAAGTGAGAGACCACCTGGTGAGACTGAAGTGAGAGACCCCCTATTGAGACTGAGGTGAGAGACCCAATAGTGAGACTGAAGTGAGAGACTCCCCTAGTGTGACTGAAGTGAGAGACCCCTCTAGTGAGACTGACGTGAGAGACCCCCTAGTGAGACTGAAGTGAGAGACCCCCTAGTGAGACTGAAGTGAGAGACCCCCCTAGTGAGACTGAAGTGAGGGACCCCCCTAGTGAGACTGAAGTGAGAGACCCCCTAGTGTGACTGAAGTGAGAGACCCCCCTAGTGAGACTGACGTGAGAGACCCCCTAGTGAGACTGAAGTGAGAGACCCCCTAGTGAGACTGAAGTGAGAGACACCCCTAGTGAGACTGAAGTGAGAGACCCCCCTAGTGAGACTGAAGTGAGAGACCCCCCTAGTGAGACTGTAGTGAGAGACCCTTTAGTGAGACTGTAGTGGGAGACCCCCATAGTGAGACTGAAGTGAGAGACCCCCTAGTGAGACTGAAGTGAGAGACCCCCCTTGTGAGACTGAAGTGAGAGACCCCCCTAGTGAGACTGAAGTGAGAGACCCCCTCCCCCCCTAGTGTGACTGGAGGGAGAGACCCCCTATTGAGACTGAAGTGAGAGACCCCCCCCTAGTGAGACTGAAGGGAGAGACCCCCTAGTGAGACTGAAGTGAGAGACCCCCCTAGTGAGACTGAAGTGAAAGACCCCACTAGTGAGACTGAAGTGAGAGACCCCTCTAGTGAGACTGAAGTGAGAGACCCCCTAGTGAGACTGAAGTGAGAGACCTCCCTAGTGAGACTGAAGTGAGAGACCTCCCTAGTGAGACTGAAGTGAGGAACCCCCCTAGTGAGACTGAAGTGAGAGACCCCATAGTGAGACTGTAGTGGGAGACCCCCATAGTGAGACTGAAGTAAGAGACCTCCCTAGTGAGACTGAAGTGAGAGACCCTCCTAGTGAGAATGAAGTGAGAGACCCCCCTAGTGAGACTGAAGTGAGGGACCCCCTAGTGAGACTGAAGTGAGAGACCCCCTAGTGAGACAGAAGTGAGAGATCCCCCTAGTGAGACTGACGTGAGAGACCCCCTAGTGAGACTGAAGTGAGAGACCCCCTAGTGAGACTGAAGTGAGAGACACCCCTAGTGAGACTGAAGTGAGAGACCCCCCTAGTGAGACTGAAGTGAGAGACCCCCCTAGTGAGACTGTAGTGAGAGACCCTTTAGTGAGACTGTAGTGGGAGACCCCCATAGTGAGACTGAAGTGAGAGACCCCCTAGTGAGACTGAAGTGAGAGACCCCCCTAGTGAGACTGAAGTTAGAGACCCCCCCCCTAGTGAGACTGAAGGGAGAGACCCCCTATTGAGACTGAAATGAGAGACCCCCTAGTGAGACTGAAGTGAGAGACCCCCCTAGTGAGACTGAAGTGAGAGACCCCCCTAGTGAAACTGTAGTGAGAGACCCTTTAGTGAGACTGTAGTGGGAGACCCCCATAGTGAGACTGAAGTGAGAGACCCCCTAGTGAGACTGAAGTGAGAGACCCCCCTAGTGAGACTGAAGTGAGAGACCCCCCTAGTGAGACTGAAGTGAGAGACCCCCTCCCCCCCTAGTGTGACTGGAGGGAGAGACCCCCTATTGAGACTGAAGTGAGAGACCCCCCCCAAGTGAGACTGAAGGGAGAGACCCCTTAGTGAGACTGAAGTGAGAGACCCCCCTAGTGAGACTGAAGTGAGAGACCCCACTAGTGAGACTGAAGTGAGAGACCCCTCTAGTGAGACTGAAGTGAGAGACCCCCTAGTGAGACTGAAGTGAGAGACCTCCCTAGTGAGACTGAAGTGAGAGACCTCCCTAGTGAGACTGAAGTGAGGAACCCCCCTAGTGAGACTGAAGTGAGAGACCCCATAGTGAGACTGTAGTGGGAGACCCCCATAGTGAGACTGAAGTAAGAGACCTCCCTAGTGAGACTGAAGTGAGAGACCCTCCTAGTGAGAATGAAGTGAGAGACCCCCCTAGTGAGACTGAAGTGAGGGACCCCCCTAGTGAGACTGAAGTGAGAGACCCCCCTAGTGAGACTGAAGTGAGAGACCCCCCTAGTGAGACTGAAGTTAGAGACCCCCCCCCTAGTGAGACTGAAGGGAGAGACCCCCTATTGAGACTGAAATGAGAGATCCCCTAGTGAGACTGAAGTGAGAGACCCCACTAGTGAGACTGAAGTGAGAGACCCCTCTAGTGAGACTGAAGTGAGAGACCCCCTAGTGAGACTGAAGTGAGGAACCCCCCCTAGTGAGACTGAAGTGAGAGACACCCCTAGTGAGACTGAAGTGAGAGACACCCCTAGTGAGACTGAAGTGAGAGACACCCCTAGTGAGACTGAAGTGAGAGATACCCCTAGTGAGACTGAAGTGAGAGACCTCCCTAGTGAGACTGAAGTGAGAGATCCCCTAGTGAGACTGAAGTGAGGAACCCCCCTAGTGAGACTGAAGTGAGAGACCCCATAGTGAGACTGTAGTGGGAGACCCCCATAGTGAGACTGAAGTAAGAGACCTCCCTAGTGAGACTGAAGTGAGAGACCCTCCTAGTGAGAATGAAGTGAGAGACCCCCCTAGTGAGACTGAAGTGAGGGACCCCCCTAGTGAGACTGAAGTGAGAGACCCCCTAGTGAGACAGAAGTGAGAGACCCCCCTAGTGAGACTGACGTGAGAGACCCCCTAGTGAGACTGAAGTGAGAGACCCCCTAGTGAGACTGAAGTGAGAGACACCCCTAGTGAGACTGAAGTGAGTGACCCCCCTAGTGAGACTGAAGTGAGAGACCCCCCTAGTGAGACTGTAGTGAGAGACCCTTTAGTGAGACTGTAGTGGGAGACCCCCATAGTGAGACTGAAGTGAGAGACCCCCTAGTGAGACTGAAGTGAGAGACCCCCCTAGTGAGACTGAAGTTAGAGACCCCCCCCTAGTGAGACTGAAGGGAGAGACCCCCTATTGAGACTGAAATGAGAGACCCCCTAGTGAGACTGAAGTGAGAGACCCCACTAGTGAGACTGAAGTGAGAGACCCCTCTAGTGAGACTGAAGTGAGAGACCCCCTAGTGAGACTGAAGTGAGGAACCCCCCCTAGTGAGACTGAAGTGAGAGACACCCCTAGTGAGACTGAAGTGAGAGACACCCCTAGTGAGACTGAAGTGAGAGACACCCCTAGTGAGACTGAAGTGAGAGATACCCCTAGTGAGACTGAAGTGAGAGACCTCCCTAGTGAGACTGAAGTGAGAGACCCCCTAGTGAGACTGAAGTGAGGAACCCCCCTAGTGAGACTGAAGTGAGAGACCCCATAGTGAGACTGTAGTGGGAGACCCCCATAGTGAGACTGAAGTGAGAGACCCCCCTAGTGAGACTGAAGTGAGAGACCTCCCTAGTGAGACTGAAGTGAGAGACCCTCCTAGTGAGAATGAAGTGAGAGACCTCTCTAGTGAGACTGAAGTGAGAGACCTCCATAGTGAGACTGAAGTGAGAGACACCCTAGTGAGACTGAAGTGAGAGACACCCTAGTGAGACTGAAGTGAGAGACACCCTAGTGAGACAGAAGTGAGAGACCCTCCCTAGTGAGACTGAAGTGAGAGACCCCCCTAGTGAGACTGAAGTGAGAGACCCCCCTAGTGAGACTGAAGTGAGAGACCCTCCCCAGTGAGACTGAAGTGAGAGACCCTCCCTAGTGAGACTGAAGTGAGAGACCTCCCTAGTGAGACTGAAGTGAGAGACACCCTAGTGAGACTGAAGTGAGAGACACCCTATTGAGACTGAAGTGAGAGACCCCATAGTGAAAATGACGTGAGAGACCCCCTAGTGAGACTGAGGTGAGGGACCCCCCTAGTGAGACTGAAGTGAGAGACCCCCCTAGTGAGACTGAAGTGAGAGACCCCCCTAGTGAGACTGAAGTGAAAGACCCCCTAGTGAGACTGACGTGAGAGACCTCCTTGTGAGACTGAAGTGAGGGACCCCGCTAGTAAGACTGAAGTGAGAGACCCCCCTAGTGAGACTGAAGTGAGGGACCCCCCTAGTGAGACTGAAGTGAGAGACCCCCCTAGTGAGACTGTAGTGAGAGACCCCCCTAGTGAGACTGACGTGAGAGACCCCCTAGTGAGACTGAAGTGAGAGACCCCCCTAGTGAGACTGAAGTGAGAGACCCCCTAGTGAGACTGAAGTGAGAGACCAACCTATTGAGACTGAAGTGAGAGACCCCCTAGTGAGACTGTAGTGAGAGACCCCCCTAGTGAGACTGAAGTGAGAGACCCCCTAGTGAGACTGAAGTGAGAGACCCCCTAGTGAGACTGATGTGAGAGACCCCCTAGTGAGACTGAAGTGAGACACCCCATAGTGAGACTGTAGTGAGAGACCCCCTAGTGAGACTGAAGTGAGAGATCCCCCTAGTGAGACTGAGGTGAGAGACCCCCATAGTGAGACTGATGTGAGAGACCCCATAGTGAGACTGTAGTGGGTGACCCCCATAGTGAGACTGAAGTGAGAGACCCCCTAGTGAGACTGAAGTGAGAGACCCCGAGTGAGACTGAAGTGAGAGACCCCCCAAGTGAGACTGATGTGAGAGACCCCCTAGTGGGACTGAACACGCGCAGGGGATAAGGGGGGGGGGGGGAGAAACACAGCAGGGATGTGGGGGGAACAAGCACCGGGGACATGGGACAAATCGACTTTGACTCCCCCCACCTCACCACCGCCTCACCCCCCACCTCACCACCGCCTCACCCCCACCTCACTACTGCCTCTCCCAAGATTCACACCCACCCAAGATTCACAACACAAGATTCACAACCCAAGATTCACAATTCCAATATTTGTACTAGAACACACTTGATGACTGTAGATGCGAACAGCTCCCTACATTCTAAAAGTAACCACCTGAAAAAGGGGAAATCAAACATTCCATACGGACAGTTTTTACGAATATGAAGAAATTGCACGAAGGACGCAGATTTTGAGCAAGCACTTTTATTGAAGAAAAAGTTGGAAGAGAAGGGATATAGAAAAGAGGAAGTAGAAAGGTCCCTTATTAGAGCCGGAAACCTAAATAGGAACATACTCATCAATAAAAATAAAAAAAAAGAGAAGTACAGTACCAAATGAAGACAAAATAGAAAAAAAGTCCTTATTCATTACAAAATATAATAAGTCGGCCGAAACCATTGAGAACATTATAAACAAACATTGGGGCATACTGTTACATGATCAAATCCTGAAGGAGGAACTGGAGGAGAGAACCTCCGTCATTTTTAAAAGAGCAAAATCTCTTAAAAACATAATTGCACCAAGTGTACTGCGGGAGAAAGGAAACATGCAGAAATAACACACAATATGAGGGACATATGGTTACCTGTCCATGTGGTTGCTACAAGTGTGGAGGGAATAGATGCCTCACTTGTCAAAATATCAGTAACAAAGAAAATAAATTTAGATCTAGGGCCATGCAAGAAGAGTTCAAAATTAAACAGTTCATCAATTGTAATACAACTCGTGCGATTTATCTTCTCACCTGCACCTGCGGGCTACAGTATGTAGGGCGCACCAAAAGGAAGCTGCGGGAAAGGTTCCTAGAACACAAGCTAAATATTTCCGAAGGGTTCATGGGACACGGAGTATCTAGGCATTTTGCCCTCAAAAATGATCAGGATCCACAAGGTTTAAATGTACTGGGGATTGAGAGTATCAGCATGGGGACTGCCTGCAGAGGAGGTAGATTCCAGAAACTCAGGCAGAGAGAATCCTATTGGATATTCAAGCTAGAGACCATGCTAGCAGAAGGTCTGAATGAGGAACTGGACCTGCTGGCATTCTAGCAATGCACCAACATTAGCTAGCACTCGTACAAAGAATCAGACCTTGCAGCCAGCCGATCCGTACACTAGCAACGACACTATCGATGGATATGTACCACGTGAGAGTACAGCATTCCAGTAGTATAGGACCAACTATTCCAGTGTGTTCGCCAATACATTGGGTGGTCCAGTCTTATTGCAACAATCAACCTAGGTCAGTAATTACTGGACAAGCGTGGGCCCCTTGAATTCTTGGAACCTCTATGACCCCCAGGTAGCATACGCTCTCACATTCACAGGAAGACCATGGAGAAAAACCATTACAAGGTGTAGGATATCCTTTGTTCATCTGTCTTGGACTGATTGCAGGCTTTCGTGCAAACATTAGAGCACCGGTAATTGTATGTTTTTTCTATTTTTGAGGTGTGCAGCATCACTCTATTTGTTCAAGGTGTAGGATATGGCACATCGTTATGGCCCTTTTTTTTTAGCATGTAATCCATTAGTGTTCACCCGATCAGGAGCATGTCACCCATACTTGTAATAGACAAGCAGTTACTGATATTTAGTGGGTTGATCTAATCCATTGCTTATGATTTTAAAAGTTTTTTTTTAATAAAAGTTGTATTAAGTTTTTTTTATATATTAATCTATTATGATATATGTGGTTAATATTACACCTGTTGAAATGACAAGAACCATCAATTATCATGAAACACTGCTCAATCCAGGTTAAACACAAAGAACAGAAGACAGAGCACATCGGTGTGCTCTGTCTTCTGTACTTTATGTTTAATTATAGAGAGAACGTTAGAGTCTCTCTTTCTACACACAAGCTCCCATCTGATTAATTTTTGACTGCCCTATGACTGGCTTTCAGTCCAGCAAGTGGGATACTGATCTGTGGAATGGTGAGGCAAAAAATGTGTTCACTACAGAACATATCTATGTAAATACTACGGATCCAGATAACACACAGGATTACTTTAAAGAGCTATCTAAGATGTTCAAATCCCAGATTCAGACATGGTGGGAAGTTACTAGTCTGCAAACATACAGCTTGAGCGCAAGACAGCTTTTTATCCTTTGCTAGAAATGGACATACAGCTTGAGCGCAAGACAGCTTTTTATCCTTTGCTAGAATGAAACGTGTTGAGGGGGAGCTTGTGGTGTGGCCTGTGTCCATGTGTGTCCTTGTGTGCTGCCAATAAAGATTTCAAGTTCCAAACCGGAAGTGCCTTCGTTTAGTTACTGGCTGTGGCGCCGGACCTTTCTCCCTGCATGCAAACATATGAAACTGAAAATATGATCCCAAGAGGACTAAGAATAAATTTAGCTCCAGCATATCGCATCACAGAAACTGAGTTCATTAAAAAATGGGAAAAGATTCTCTCTGACTGCTCAAATCAACTCATTAATCTGCTAATAGAATCTCAACAAATTCGATTGGCAACAGTTGATAGTGATCTCACATCACAACTTAAAAAAATTGAGAAATTTCAACCACAAGCAGAATTTGTTGAATTAGAATCTAGATTACACAAAGATGTAGTAAAATTTAAAAACGAAATTAAAGAAAGGAGACATCGGAAGTATCAAAGAGACAGTCAGGATTATAGCCAGGACAAAGTTTATAGCTATAAGCAATTCTGCAGGATTTGACCTAAAACCATAAACTACTCATCATCAGAAGTAGAGAACTCAGAGTCTGACTCAGGGTGAAGTGAGCAGCTTGAATTAGGAACAGCACAATCCTTAATCAGCACAAGACTTCAACCTATGTCTGATAGAGACGTTTTTTTAGAACACACTCAAACAAAAGATCTACAAGAATGGGAAAAAAGAAAGTTAAGAGAGAGAAGAGGGAGGTCACGAAGGATAAGGCAATACCAATAGCTTCAGATAAACTGAAAATATTCAATTTATCAGATTTAGTCCTATCACCCGTGCACATATCAATATTGGAAAAGGGTTTGTCATTCTCACCCTCCACTGATTTTAAACTCTTTGAATGGATAAAAGATCTTAACCTCTTCTCGCGTAAATTGTTATTACATAAATTTCATGTAAAAAACAAGAGACGACAACTTGAAACAAGGGATATAACAGTACAAGATCAGGACCTTGTAACATTACTTAATGACAATGAACAAATAAATACATCTATGGAAGGCCCTTTCACAAATTTAAAACCACGCAGTAGATTTACGCCCTAGATGAATGTATGCCCTCAAGTAGAAGTGTTTACAGAGCTAGTATCAAAAGATCTAGAAAAAATGAAACCATGGTATCCAAAAAATAGTAACATTAGGAAAGGTGAGAAAAAAGCGTTGAAAGAACTGATGGAGAACGATCAGATAACAATAAAACCCTCAGATAAAGGAGGAAATATCGTAATTCTAAATACCATTGACTATGTTAAAGAAAATAAACGTATTCTGAAAGATAAGCAAACTTATCAACTTCTAGACAGGGATCCAACTAATAAATTTAAACTAGAGCTGTATGCAATTTTAAGGGATGGTCTTGATCACAAACGTATTGGCAAGAAGGAATATGAATTTATGCATATCAAAATACCAACAACAGCCACATTCTACATACTCCCCAAAATACATAAAAATAAGGAAAGATCTCTGGGGAGACCCACGGTTTCTGGTAATAACAATCTTCCAGAAAACACCAGCAAATACCTTGATAAAATACTACGGCCATTTGTCTTGGCACTGCCGTCCTATATTAAAGACACCAAGGACACTCTACTAAGACTAAATGGCATAACTACAGACAGTGATACATGGTTAGAGACACCGTATGTAGAATTATTATACACAAGTATATTACATACAAATGGGTTGAAAGCTTGTGAACACTTTCTACCAACCAGACACTGTGGATATGTAGAACACAATAAGTTTGTGCTGAACCTCCTGAGATTTGTGCTAACGCACAATTATTTTCTATTTGATGGCCTATTTTACCACCAGACCCAGGGTACAGCAATGGGGACATCCTGTGACCCAACCTATGTGAACTTGTACCTGGGCTGGTGGGAGGCGATCACTGTCTTTACAGAAGAGAACGTCAAATACACTGAGCACATAGATTTATGGCTCAGATTTATTGACGACATTCTCCTGATTTGGAGTGGCCCTGAGAATTTCTTGTTTGAATTCATTGGTAAATTGAATATAAATACTCTCAATTTACGCTTAACTTCAGAACAAAGTCAATCAATGGTTACATTTTTGGATTTAAATATAATAAAAGATTCATCAAATGAGATCCAAACAACAGTATTTAGAAAACCCACCTCCACCAACAACTTGTTACTAGATAAGAGTCAACATCTAGACTCTATAATACGGGGGATACCGACTGGTCAATATCTGCGTCTACGACGCAACTGCTGTACACTACAAGACTTTAAAATACAATCTAAGGACCTAAAAAATAGGTTCCTTGATAGAGGTAACTCTTTGAAAAATCTACAGAGGGCATACACCTTCGCTGCATTGGGCAGGAACTGCATTAGGCAGTGAGGCATTTAAAGTGAGGTTTTTAAGTGATAAAAACAGTTAGACTACAGTTTGACTAGAGGTGACTGGGGACTGGATCTACTGCACACTCTTTTACTCAAGACAACAAACGGTAAGCTATTCAGATCACACTATGATCCCATGCTTGTTAGCCTGCATACTTTAACCCCCACCCCTTTACAACTTCTTTCACTGCAGCCTCTCCCAAAACTGACTGCACAAAACACTGAAACCCTGAATTGACTCTAGCATTGCAATGCAGCAAAACACTTGAAAAGGTACAGGCCCACCCCTGCTGTTTAGTCTGCACACACTCACTCTGCTCACAACAGCTCCTTGCAGCACTGCCTACCTCTGGCATCATGAAACTGCTATGTCTTCTAACTTTTTTCTTTCTCCTGGCCTCATGGAGATGTTACTCCCTCTATCCACTACAAACTCCTCCATCCTGGCCCACACCCAACATCACCATACACCCTGGACTACTCAAAAGCCTTGCACTATCTACTGAATGTTGGTGGAGAACTCTAAAAACCAGCACACCAACCACTGCTCACTCTAATGGAAAACACCACAAATTTACAACTTGCAAACAACTACCCAAATTTCTACTCATACTATTACTCTCTCTAGCAGGTGATATTGAAACTAACCCAGGTCCTCCCATTTCAGCTCTGTCCCATACCCCTGAGAATTCCACCTTTAAATTCCAAAAAGGGCTATCTGTCGCCCATATAAACATCCGGAGCCTGCTGCCCAAACTGGATGAACTAAGGGCATGGAGCCTTATGCATAAACCCAAAGCCATCGTTCTTACAGAAACATGGCTATCCTCTAAAACCCCTGATGCAAATATCGCCATTCAGGGATACTCCATTTTTAGGAGAGATAGGTCAAAGAGAGGAGGAGGGGTGTTATTTTATATTGCAGACACCTTACAATTTACACTGTTAAATTGCCCACCAAGTCCACCCTCTTTTGAAACTCTAGTTGGCAAAATCTGCCTCCCCTTTTCTAAGCCCATCTTGCTTGCTGGCATCTACCGCCCCCCTAAAGCCCCTCTACAATCCTTGACTGATATCACCCAATTTCTTGCCTCCATTTCCTCTCTGAATGAGAAGAGTGAGCTGCTAGTTCTAGGGGATTTCAACTTCAATTGGCTTGACCCTAAAAACCACAAAATCCAGATACAACTCAAGTCACTTAACCTATCGCAACTCATTTCCCAACCCACACGAATAAACCTGAAGTCGCATAACCATTCCTTGCTAGACTGGATTCTCTCCTCAAACCCCAGCAGAATCCAATCCTCTGGCATCCTTCCTGATATTTTCAGTGACCATGCAATAGTGTACTGTGTAAGGAAAATTAAACCGCCCCATTCAAGCCCTAAAGTTCTCCTCACTAGAACATTTAAAAACTTTAACCCACAACAGTTTCTGGATGACCTTACCAACTGCCCATGGCACAGAATCGATTTAATTCCCGACCCTGACTCTGCGCTCGACTATTTCCAATCCGAGTTCTTAAAACTCTGCGATACCCATGCTCCACTACGCAAAATAAGGGTACGGGGGGCCCACCTTCCATGGGTTACACCTGACCTTATAGCACTCTACCAGTTCAGGGATGCCTTGTGGAAAAGCTACAAAGTAACTGGCACTACCAAGGATCTCAATCACTACAGATGCCTGCGGAACGTGTGCACAAGGCAAACAAGGTATGCAAAAGCTCAATATTACTCTGACAATCTCCACCAAAATACATCAAACCCAGCTAACTTCTGGAAGGTTATCAACAATATATTCCTGCCTCCTAACCATCAACAACCAAGTAATATCACTAAGGGGGATATTACTCTGACAAACCCCACTGACATTGCAAATGCATTCAATGATTACTTTGTGGGGTGTGCCACTAACTTATTAGCGAAACACAGCACAAACCCCAAACTGAATCTCATCCTGGGAGTACCCCCATAGTCCCACCCCCTCCCAACACTGCCCACAATTTTCAATTTAGCCCAGTATCTGAAGAGGAGATTACACAAGTGCTCCTCAAACTAAAACTAAGCAGCCAATGTGGACCCGACTTACTACAATTTAGGTTCCTACGACTTGGTGCCCCAGCCATTGCCAAACCAATTGCGTCCATAGTCAACTCTATCCTGTCTGCAGGCCATATCCCTAAGACCTGGAAAACTGCCAGAGTTGTCCCAATCTTCAAAAGTGGGGACAAAAACACTGTCTCAAACTACAGGCCAATCTCACTTCTCCCAATTCTATCCAAAGTTATGGAAAAATGTGTCCACTCCCAATTAAGCGATTTCTACACCAAGACAAATTTCCCTAGCCAATTCCAGTCTGAGTTTCGTCCCAAACACTCCACCGTAACTACCCTGCTAAAAGTTTGCAATGAAATCCAGTGCGGAATGGAACGGGGACAACTCACTGGTGCAGTATTCCTAGATTTTGCAAAGGCTTTTGACACAGTTGATCATGTTATCCTGCTTAACAAACTCCAGAGCTCTGGAATAGGGAAACATGCTTTAAACTGGTTTCAGTCCTACCTATCAGGAAGATCCCAACATGTGTCCATCTCAGGCTCTAACTCCAACCCCCTGGATATCACCTGTGGTGTCCCGCAAGGCTCTGTTCTGGGGCCCCTACTCTTCTCAGTGTTCATTAATGATCTTCCCACAGCTTGTAAGGAAGCCTCAATACACATGTATGCAGATGACACAATCCTGTATGCACACAGCCATAGCCTCTCTGACCTTCAACACATACTTCAGTCTGACTTTTTGAGACTCGAAAACTGGATTTCCCAAAACAAACTGTTTTTAAACACTGACAAGACGGTAACAATGGTATTTGGGACCAAGACTAAATTTGTAAAGCTTCCAGTGACTGAGCTCCTGATTAGAACCAACGCTAAAACCACTCTAACACCTGTCACTAGTTTTAAATACCTGGGCTTATGGTTTGACTCCCACTTTACATTCGGGATGCACATTGATACCCTGACAACCAAGACCTATGCCAAACTAGGGGTACTTTACAGGAACAAATCCTCCCTAAGTCTCCTGGTCAGAAAGCGTATTGCACATCAGATGCTAATGCCAATTATTGACTATGGAGACATAGTATATGGCTCGGCTCCTCAAACCCACCTTAGCAAACTTGACACCCTCTACAATTCAATTTGTCGTTTTGTTCTCCAATGCAACTACAACACACATCACTGCGAAATGCTCAAAGAACTAGATTGGTCATCACTAGAGTCAAGGCGCAAAGTTCACCTTTCCTGTCTCACCCTCAAATACTTTCTGGGCAAGCTACCCAGCTACCTGAACAAGCTCCTCACCCCTACCACATGCAGTACCTATCACCTGAGATCAGACTCCAAAAGACTATTCATGGTCCCAAGACTCAACAAAGTATCCGGACGTTCCTCCTTCTCCTTCCGTGCACCCCAAAACTGGAACAACCTACCAGAGACTCTCATATCCACCACCAGCTTAAGTTCTTTCAAATCTAAGGCTGTCTCACACTTTAATCTGGTCTGTAACTGTTCCATACGCTCATAATATATATTTTTCTTTAACTGTGCATGCAATGTCTTGTATATAATGTATACCTTGTTCATTTATGTAACTGTATTTGTAACCATGTATTATTTTGTTTTACTCTGTGCCCAGGACATACTTGAAAACGAGAGGTAACTCTCAATGTATTACTTCCTGGTAAAATATTTTTATAAATAAAATAAATAAATAAATAAATACAACAGGGCATTAAATTGTGAAAGGGATACTTTATTAGTTCCCAATGTAAACGCAAGGGACACTCAATTTAGATGCATAGGGACTTATAGTCACAGATGGCAAGATATCAAGAAAATATTTTCTAAATACTGGCACATTTTAAGATCGGATAGTGACCTAGCTTCAGTACTTAATGAGACACCAAGCATTACGAGTAGGAGATCAAAAAATCTTAAAGATGACCTTGTTCATAGTCACCATCAAAAAAAGACACCCAAGTCATGGCTACCTAATCCACCGAAAGGCTGCTTTACCTGTGGTAGCTGAAGGCAGTTCAATATATGCAGACCACTAAAACGTTTGACAATGATGACCATTCAATTTTTTTTAGATAAAGCATTTTATGAATTATAAAAGCTTTAATGGGATCTATCTCATCAATTGTGCATGCGGCCTAAGGTATGTAGGCAAAACCGTACGTGAGTTACGAAGACGCCTGTTGGAGCATGTAAATTCTGTTATCAACAAAGCAGACACACCGGTAGCACGCCATGTAAATTCTGTTATCAACAAAGCAGACACACCGGTAGCACGCCATGTAAATTCTGTTATCAACAAAGCAGACACACCGGTAGCACGCCATGTAAATTCTGTTATCAACAAAGCAGACACACCGGTAGCACGCCATGTAAATTCTGTTATCAACAAAGCAGACACACCGGTAGCACGCCATGTAAATTCTGTTATCAACAAAGCAGACACACCGGTAGCACGCCATGTAAATTCTGTTATCAACAAAGCAGACACACCGGTAGCACGCCATGTAAATTCGGTACATACTGGTAACCCAAGATGTCTTCAATTCTTGGGTATTGACCTTTTGAAGAATACAATACGAGGGGGTGACATTGCTCAAAAACTCCTACGACGTGAAGCAGAGTGGATATATCGTTTGAAAACTTTATATCCACATGATCTAAATGAGGGATTTACATTTACTCCCTTCATTTAATTGCCCACAAAACCCATTCTGTGTGACTATGAGTCCATATTGACATTGTCATGTGACATTATTCTAATGTATGTATATATTCCGCCCGTGTAAATATTTCCTCTCAGATGCAGGATAGTTGCTGATTGGCAAACTGCTATGATAACGTTTCTCTGTATACTGTTGTTGCCCCACCTTTTCACACATTGGACCACTAAATCTGGCCAGAATGTGTCCAGCAGATGTATTATACTTACAATTTAGTATAGTGCTGTCTATATTTATTAGTAACAATAATATGATGTATTGATTTAAAACAAATTATTTAACAATATTATAACAAAAGTGGATATAATTCACAGTGTAATACCGATAGCGTTAATACACACACATGGTCCCATCATTCAGTTAAGGGTTAATATTGAGAACTTGTCACAGAGACATGTATACAAACTCTTGTACTTGACCCCTTCTGAGCGATAGAAACATAAGTAGCAGTTAATCTGCAGGAGCTGCTTATACTTATTCAATCAAAAATGGTATAAATATGCAGCTAAGTGGTGTTTCCCGGTATCCACCTGCCCCTGACGAAGCTCCGCCTGGAGAGAAACGCGTTGGGCGTGGCCGTAGTGACGCGGTGACGTCACGTGGTGCCTCTGATCCTCAGACTGCCGATGCCAGTTCTGCACAAACATGAGCTGTGCATGAACACCAATGAAGGAATTCGCAGAGAGGCTACAAACTAGCCAAGTATATCTGTGACATTGTTACACAGTAGCGTGGTTCTTGCCAGCTATTGGAGACATTAAGATGCTTGTATATCGCTTTCACTAGTGTGAGGTGTTCCCAAGTAAAACCTGACAGCGATGTTGGAGCTGTGCTGTTGCATAGCAAACAGCATTCATATGTGAGCATATCTGTATAGCGACTCCCCAGTTACAGCATCATTGTGTAAACACCTACTGTAGAGACGGGCAGTTCCAAGTAAAACGTGACAGCGATGTTGGCGCTGTGCTGTTTTATAGTAAGCAGCGTTCATATGTGAGCTTAGCTGCTTAGCAATTTCCTTGCAACAACACATCTGTGCAAACACCTATCATCAACATAATTACTGTTATTAAGCAGAGGGTAACTTTAACCCATACCAACCCTGATATATGTATGTTGTTTTCTAAAGGCTATGGTCAAATTTGATGTTCTGAAACGATTTGTTGCCATTTGAACTGTGTACTTTGGCTATGTGATGAGCAGTGGCATCTATAGATGCGTTCAATTGCTATAAGACTTCATTACCTACATCTGTGGATATAATTTTACATCTGAACCCAATTTGCAAGAGCAAGCAGGAGGGCATAATATCATCAGCACTATGATACATTTGTGTGCATATCTCACAGCTATGAAGTATTGACAGCCATTGTTATATTTCAAGGCAGCAGTAATCAGAGAACACAGCACCACGTGTTAGCTTTTATTATATATTTTATTTTTCACATTATCGTCACGGTTTTTTCACTGTATATATTCACATAAAAATTAAACAAAATTAGTGTGGTGTGCACCACAAATGTACTTTCTGTGAATGACTTTGTGACGAAGTCACAATTTTCATTCAATTGTTAAAGGTTAAACACACCCAAGTGGTGTGAAAACAATGTAGAAATCCTTAAGTGATTGTATGGACGTGTGGCCAGCAATCAGTAATTAACGCAACAACCAATGAGAGAACAGACTCATATCTTTATCGCAGACATAAAAAGAGGATTTGCATTGCTTCATCATATCCCTGAGGAAGGCGCAGCAGCGCGAAACGCGTAGGATTCTTTATTCTAAACCAAACTGACATTCTCTAGTCTGCAGCAGTGGACAGCGAGTCAGTAAAACAAGTGTTTTGCAAACCGGCAGCCTGAGAGGAATCTGCTTCTTACTGTGTTGGTCATACAAGTGTCCAGCTGCAGGCAGCCCCCGCTGCAAGGGGAACACCCTACCAGGGACACCAGAATCCCTGAGAGACCGCGTCACATCCGGTGACGTGGGAGAGCAAGCCGGAGAGACCCAGGGCGCCAGCCGCAGCACAGAGAAACTCCAGACGGAGGCTCGACACCCCCTGAGTGCAAGCAACCCAGAGGACAAGCGCCGAAGCAGGAGGAAGCAGCGCAGCGGTACCACACCGGCTCCAGAGACGGCACCAGCACCAGGGACCCGGAGGGAAGCAGCCGAATGTTATCCAACGAGTGGCCAACACTACCCACAATCCCCCCTTCCAACCGGGCTAAGAAGCGTGAACCGCACACAGGCAGTTTCCTGTTTTATATGTTTTATTCTAACATCACTGCAATACCAAGTTTGTTGTAATATATTTATTCTCCAATACACCACCACAATAATGCCACACATGCACCCATAAAAGAACACACAATGTGTACCTGGCTAAATATATCGGTGT
Organism: Ascaphus truei; assembly: GCF_040206685.1. Classification (NCBI taxonomy): domain Eukaryota; kingdom Metazoa; phylum Chordata; class Amphibia; order Anura; family Ascaphidae; genus Ascaphus; species Ascaphus truei. The sequence continues at coordinate 114,012 of NW_027456981.1, read as the reverse complement.
ATAAACAATGTAAATAAATATATAAAGGTATCCCAGTAACATTAATACATATATCATCCATATTAGAGAATGTAAACCCCCTATGGAATATAAGTGCCATGATAATATTACATCGTAGTGATCCCATCCTCCATATAACCGGCAAAGAAAAATACTGTACCAAACAAGCATTCAAACTCCGAGATCTGGGTGCCAGGGGGTAACGGGTAAGGCACATTTTATTTCAAGAAGGGAACCAGTTCTATAACTACAATATAACTATAGCTTAATATAATCGCAGGCGCATTATCTCGCTGTAACTGGCCGGCGTTTAGGCGGGCAGCCCCAGGCGCGCAGGTAAGAGGTCTGACCTGCCCAAAATGACCTGTATGAGAGGGAGTGATGGATTTGGCGCAGTAATCGGAAGCCCCCCACACGTGGAAAACATATAACAACGCATGGAGGCGGCGGTGGTGAGCAATGACATAACATATAACACACAGGGAGGGCACCCAGCGCTCACACGGAATAATGAGAGCAAGTCGGGATGTCAAAAGAAGCGAATTTTCTAGAGTATAGCCACAAGATACCGGGGCGTGTATCGCACTGTTACTCAGAGGGTGTAAATAGCAAAAAGGCCGTTATCAGATATAGTAGAAATATACAATTAATGTGCACAAAGTGGGATGGGAGAACAAACGGGAAGGGAGGAGGAAAAGACAAGGGGGGGAGGGAACAAGACAAAGATGAGGGGGGCAACGTTTCGGGGCATAATGCCCCTTCTTCTGGCCCGTTCCCCAAGATCACAACGATCAAGAGTACTTCCCTTATGTCCTATAAGGACAGGGTCACAGCTTGGTGTGTGGGGTGAGTCCCCAGTAAGTGGCCTTATTGGGGCCTCCGGATGGCGGAACTGTCAGGCCAGTCATCGTAGGGACACCACGAATACCCAAAACGAGGCTCCACCCAATGCGGTGGGCAACAGATACCGGTCCCCTGAAAAGATTTTGCGGGCCGGAGGTGCCGACGCAGGCAGTCGGACGCTGTACCTCTGGCACAAGTCTTAGGAAGCTGGGCTCTATCCTATGATGGTAGGCCCAGGCGGCCAAGAAAAGGGGGACCTAGGGTGAGCATATGACGGGGCAGTTTGGAGATGTCTCCCGCCGGATGGTAGCTTAGGGCGGTTTGGAGATGTCTCCGCTGGACGGTAGATTAGGAAGGTTTGGAGAGGTCTCCCGCCGGACGATAGATTAGGGTGGTTTGGAGAAGGGCTCCCGCCGGACGGTAGATTAGGAAGGTTTGGAGAGGTCTCCCACCGGACGGTAGATTAGGGTGGTTTGGAGAAGGGCTCCCGCCGGACGGTAGATTAGGGCGGTTTGGAGAAGGGCTACCGACCGGACGGTAGATTAGGTCGGTTTGGAGAAGGGCTCCCACCGGACGGTACATTAGGGCGGTTAGGAGAAGGGCTCCCGCCGGACGGTAGATTAGGGCGGTTTGGAGATGGGTTCCCATCGAACGACAGATTAGGGCGGTTTGGAGATGTCTCCCGCCGGACAGTAGATTAGGGCGGTTTGGAGAAGGGCTTCTGCTGGACGGCAGATTAGGGTGGTTTGGAGATGTCTCCCGCTGGACAGTAGATTAGGGTGGTTTGGAGGGCTCCCGCCGGACGGTAGATTAGGTCGGTTTGGAGAAGGGCTCCCACCAGACGGTAGATTAGGGTGGTTTGAAGATGGGTTCCCGCCAGACGATAGATTAGGGTGGTTTGGACATGGGTTCCCACAGGACGGTAGATTAGGGCGGTTTGGAGATGTCTCCTGCCAGATGGTAGATTAGGGCGGTTTGGAAATGTCTCCCACCAGACGGTAGATTAGGGCGGTATGGAGATGTCTCCCGCCGGACGGTAGATTAGGGCAGTTTGGAGAAGGGCTCCCGCCATACGGTAAATTAGGGCGGTTTGGAGAAGGGCTCCCGCCGGACGGTAGATTAGGGTGGTTTGAAGATGGGTTCCCGCCAGACGATAGATTAGGGTGGTTTGGAGATGGATTCCCAAGGGACGGTAGATTAGGGCGGTTTGGAGATGTCTCCCGCCGGATGGTAGATTAGGGCGGTTTGGAGATGTCTCCCACCAGACTGTAGATTAGGGCGGTTTGGAGATGTCTCCCGCCGGACGGAAGATTAGGGCAGTTTGGAGAAGGGCTCCCGCCGGATGGTAGATTAGGGCGGTTTGGAAGAGGGCTCCCGCCGGACGGTAGATTAGGGTGGTTTGGAGATGGGTTCCCGTTGGACGATAGATTAGGACAGTTTGGAGAAGGGCTCCCGGTTTGGAGAAGGGCTTTCGCTGGACGACAGATTAGGGTGGTTTGGAGATGTCTCTCGCTGGACGGTAGATTAGGGTGGTTTGGAGGGCTCCCGCCGGACGGTAGATTAGGGCGGTTTGGAGAAGGGCTCCCGCCGGATGGTAGATTAGAGCGGTTTGGAGATGGGTTCCCGACAGACGGTAGATTAGGGCGGTTTGAAGATGTCTCCCGCCGGACGGTAGAATAGGGTGGTTTGGAGAAGGGCTCCCGCCGGACGGTAGATTAGGGCGGTTTGGAGATGGGTTCCAACAGGAAGGTAGATTAGGGCGGTTTGGAGATGTCTCCCGCCGGACGGTAGATTAGGGCGGTTTGGAGATGGGTTCCCACAGGACGGTAGATTAGGGTGGTTTGGAGATGTCTCCAGCCAGACGGTAGATTAGGGCAGTTTGGAGATGTCTCCCGCCGGACGGTAGATTAGGGCGGTTTGGAGATGTCTCCAATCGGACGGTAGATTAGGGCGGTTTGAAGAAGGGCTCCCGCCGGATGGTAGATTAGGGCGGTATGGAGAAGTGCTCCCGCCGGACGGTAGATTAGGGCGGTTTTGAGAAGGGCTCCCGCCGGATGGTAGATTAGGATGGTTTGGAGAAGGGCTCCCGCCGGATGGTAGATTAGAGCGGTTTGGAGATGGGTTCCCGACAGACGGTAGATTAGGGCGGTTTGAAGATGTCTCCCGCCGGACGGTAGAATAGGGTGGTTTGGAGAAGGGCTCCCGCCGGACGGTAGATTAGGGCGGTTTGGAGATGGGTTCCAACAGGAAGGTAGATTAGGGCGGTTTGGAGATGTCTCCCGCCGGACGGTAGATTAGGGCGGTTTGGAGATGGGTTCCCACAGGACGGTAGATTAGGGTGGTTTGGAGATGTCTCCAGCCAGACGGTAGATTAGGGCAGTTTGGAGATGTCTCCCGCCGGACGGTAGATTAGGGCGGTTTGGAGATGTCTCCAATCGGACGGTAGATTAGGGCGGTTTGAAGAAGGGCTCCCGCCGGATGGTAGATTAGGGCGGTATGGAGAAGTGCTCCCGCCGGACGGTAGATTAGGGCGGTTTTGAGAAGGGCTCCCGCCGGATGGTAGATTAAGATGGTTTGGAGAAGGGCTCCCGCCGGATGGTACATTAGGGCGGTTTGGAGAAGGGCTCCTGTTGGCCGAAAGATTAGTGCGGTTTGGAGATGTCTCCCGCCGGACGGTAGATTAGGGCGGTTTGGAGAAGGGCTCCCGCCGGATGGTAGATTAGGGCGGTTTGGAGAAGGGCTCCCGCCGGATGGTACATTAGGGCGGTTTGGAGAAGGGCTCCCGTCGGACGATAAATTTGGGCGGTTTGGAGATGTCTCCAGCCGGACGGTAGATTAGGGCGGTTTGGAGAAGGGCTCCCGGTTTGGAGAAGGGCTACCGCTGGACGGCAGATTAAGGTGGTTTGGAGATGTCTCCTGCTGGACAGTAGATTAGGGCGGTTTGGAGAAGGGCTCCCGCCGGACGATAGATTAGGGTGGTTTGAAAATGGGTTCCCGCCAGACGATAGATTAGGGTGGTTTGGAGATGGGTTCCCACAGGACGGTAGATTAGGGCGGTTTGGAGATGTCTCCCGCCGGATGGTAGATTAGGGCGGTTTGGAGATGTCTCCCACCAGACTGTAGATTAGGGCGGTTTGGAGATGTCTCCCGCCGGACGGAAGTTTAGGGCAGTTTGGAGAAGGGCTCCCGCCGGATGGTAGATTAGGGCGGTTTGGAGGAGGGCTCCCGCCGGACGGTAGATTAGGGCGGTTTGGAGATGGGTTCCCGTTGGACGATAGATTAGGACAATTTGGAGAAGGGCTCCCGGTTTGGAGAAGGGCTTTCGCTGGACGACAGATTAGGGTGGTTTGGAGATGTCTCTCGCTGGACGGTAGATTAGGGTGGTTTGGAGGGCTCCCGCCGGACGGTAGATTAGGGCGGTTTGGAGAAGGGCTCCCGCCGGATGGTAGATTATAGCGGTTTGGAGATGGGTTCCCGCCAGACGGTAGATTAGGGCGGTTTGAAGATGTCTCCCGCCGGACGGTAGAATGGGGTGGTTTGGAGAAGGGCTCCCGCCGGACGGTAGATTAGGGCGGTTTGGAGATGGGTTCCAACAGGAAGGTAGATTAGGGCGGTTTGGAGATGTCTCCCGCCGGACGGTAGATTAGGGCGGTTTGGAGATGGGTTCCCACAGGACGGTAGATTAGGGTGGTTTGGAGATGTCTCCAGCCAGACGGTAGATTAGGGCAGTTTGGAGATGTCTCCCGCCGGACGGTAGATTAGGGCGGTTTGGAGATGTCTCCAATCGGACGGTAGATTAGGGCGGTTTGAAGAAGGGCTCCCGCCGGATGGTAGATTAGGGCGGTATGGAGAAGTGCTCCCGCCGGACGGTAGATTAGGGCGGTTTTGAGAAGGGCTCCCGCCGGATGGTAGATTAGGATGGTTTGGAGAAGGGCTCCCGCCGGATGGTACATTAGGGCGGTTTGGAGAAGGGCTCCCGTTGGCCGATAGATTAGTGCGGTTTGGAGATGTCTCCCGCCGGACGGTAGATTAGGGCGGTTTGGAGAAGGGCTCCCGCCGGATGGTAGATTAGGGCGGTTTGGAGAAGGGCTCCCGCCGGATGGTACATTAGGGCGGTTTGGAGAAGGGCTCCCGTCGGACGATAAATTTGGGCGGTTTGGAGATGTCTCCCGCCGGACGGTAGATTAGGGCGGTATGGAGAAGGGCTCCCGGTTTGGAGAAGGGCTTCCGCTGGACGGCAGATTAAGGTGGTTTGGAGATGTCTCCTGCTGGACAGTAGATTAGGGCGGTTTGGAGAAGGGCTCCCGCCGGACGGTAGATTAGGGCGGTTTGGAGAAGGGCTCACGCCGGATGGTAGATTAGGGCGGTTTGGAGATGGGTTCCCGTCGAACGATAGAATAGGGCAGTTTGGAGAAGGGCTCCCGGTTTGGAGAAGGGCTTTCGCTGGACGACAGATTAGGGTGGTTTGGAGGGCTCCCGCCGGACGGTAGATTAGGGCGGTTTGGAGATGGGTTCCCACAAGACGTTAGATTAGGGCGGTTTGGAGATGTCTCCCACCGGACGGTAGATTAGGGCAGTTTTGAGATGTCTCCCGCTGTGCGGTAGATTAGGGTGGTTTGGAGATGTCTCCCATCGAACGGTAGATTAGGGCGGTTTGAAGAAGGGCTCCCGCCGGATGGTATATTAGGGCGGTATGGAGAAGTGCTCCCGCCGGACGGTAGATTAGGGCGGTTTTGAGAAGGGCTCCCGCCGGATGGTACATTAGGGCGGTTTGGAGAAGGGCTCCCGTTGGCCGATAGATTAGTGCGGTTTGGAGATGTCTCCCGCCGGACGGTAGATTAGGGCGGTTTGGAGAAGGGCTCCCGCCGGATGGTAGATTAGGGCGGTTTGGAGAAGGGCTCCCGCCGGATGGTACATTAGGGCGGTTTGGAGAAGGGCTCCCGTCGGACGATAAATTTGGGCGGTTTGGAGATGTCTCCCGCCGGACGGTAGATTAGGGCGGTATGGAGAAGGGCTCCCGGTTTGGAGAAGGGCTTCCGCTGGACGGCAGATTAAGGTGGTTTGGAGATGTCTCCTGCTGGACAGTAGATTAGGGCGGTTTGGAGAAGGGCTCCCGCCGGACGGTAGATTAGGGCGGTTTGGAGAAGGGCTCACGCCGGATGGTAGATTAGGGCGGTTTGGAGATGGGTTCCCGTCGAACGATAGAATAGGGCAGTTTGGAGAAGGGCTCCCGGTTTGGAGAAGGGCTTTCGCTGGACGACAGATTAGGGTGGTTTGGAGGGCTCCCGCCGGACGGTAGATTAGGGCGGTTTGGAGATGGGTTCCCACAAGACGTTAGATTAGGGCGGTTTGGAGATGTCTCCCACCGGACGGTAGATTAGGGCAGTTTTGAGATGTCTCCCGCTGTGCGGTAGATTAGGGTGGTTTGGAGATGTCTCCCATCGAACGGTAGATTAGGGCGGTTTGAAGAAGGGCTCCCACCGGACGGTAGATTAGGGCGGTTTGGAGAAGGGCTCCCGCCGGACGGTAGATTAGGGTGGTTTGGAGATGGGTTCCCATCAGAAGATAGATTAGGGCGGTTTGGAGAAGGGCTCCCGGTTTGGAGAAGGGCATCCGCTGGATGGCAGACTAGGACAGTTTGGAGGGCTCCCGCCGGATGGTAGATTAGGGCGGTTTGGAGAAGGACTCCCGCTGGACGGTAGATTAGGGCGGTTTGGAGATGGGTTCCCGCCAGACGGCAGATTAGGTCAGTTTGGAGATGTCTCCCGCAGGACGGTAGATTAGGGTGGTTTGGAGAAGGGATCCCGCCGGACGGTAGATTAGGGCGGTTTGGAGAAGGGCTCCCGCCGGACGGTAGATTAGGGTGGTTTGAAGATGGGTTCCCGCCAGACGATAGATTAGGGTGGTTTGGAGATGGGTTCCCAAGGGACGGTAGATTAGGGCGGTTTGGAGATGTCTCCCGCCGGATGGTAGATTAGGGTGGTTTGGAGATGTCTCCCACCAGACTGTAGATTAGGGCGGTTTGGAGATGTCTCCCGCCGGATGAAAAATTAGGGCAGTTTGGAGAAGGGCTCCCGCCGGATGGTAGATTAGGGCGGTTTGGAGGAGGGCTCCCGCCGGACGGTAGATTAGGGCGGTTTGGAGATGGGTTCCCGTTGGACGATAGATTAGGACAGTTTGGAGAAGGGCTCCCGGTTTGGAGAAGGGCTTTCGCTGGACGACAGATTAGGGTGGTTTGGAGATGTCTCTCGCTGGACGGTAGATTAGGGTGGTTTGGAGGGCTCCCGCCGGACGGTAGTTTAGGGCGGTTTGGAGAAGGGCTCCCGCCGGATGGTAGATTAGAGCGGTTTGGAGATGGGTTCCCGCCAGACGGTAGATTAGGGCGGTTTGAAGATGTCTCCCGCCGGACGGTAGAATAGGGTGGTTTGGAGAAGGGCTCCCGCCGGACGGTAGATTAGGGCGGTTTGGAGATGGGTTCCAACAGGAAGGTAGATTAGGGCGGTGTGGAGATGTCTCCCGCCGGACGGTAGATTAGGGCGGTTTGGAGATGGGTTCCCACAGGACGGTAGATTAGGGTGGTTTTGGAGATGTCTCCAGCCAGACGGTAGATTAGGGCAGTTTGGAGATGTCTCCCACCGGACGGTAGATTAGGGCAGTTTTGAGATGTCTCCCGCTGGACGGTAGATTAGGGTGGTTTGGAGATGTCTCCCATCGAACGGTAGATTAGGGCGGTTTGAAGAAGGGCTCCCACCGGACGGTAGATTAGGGCGGTTTGGAGAAGGGCTCCCGCCGGACGGTAGATTAGGGTGGTTTGGAGATGGGTTCCCGTCGGAAGATAGATTAGGGCGGTTTGGAGAAGGGCTCCCGGTTTGGAGAAGGGCATCCGCTGGATGGCAGACTAGGACAGTTTGGAGGGCTCCCGCCGGATGGTAGATTAGGGCGGTTTGGAGAAGGACTCCCGCTGGACGGTAGATTAGGGCGGTTTGGAGATGGGTTCCCGCCAGACGGCAGATTAGGTCGGTTTGGAGATGTCTCCTGCCGGACGGTAGATTAGGGTGGTTTGGAGAAGGGATCCCGCCGGACGGTAGATTAGGGCGGTTTGGAGAAGGGCTCCCGCCGGACGGTAAATTAGGGCGGTTTGGAGAAGGGCTCCCGCCGGACGGTAGATTAGGGTGGTTTGAAGATGGGTTCCCGCCAGACGGTAGATTAGGGCGGTTTGGAGATGTCTCCCGCCGGATGGTAGATTAGGGCGGTTTGGAGATGTCTCCCACCAGACTGTAGATTAGGGCGGTTTGGAGATGTCTCCCGCCGGACGGAAGATTAGGGCAGTTTGGAGAAGGGCTCCCGCCGGATGGTAGATTAGGGCGGTTTGGAGGAGGGCTCCCGCCGGACGGTAGATTAGGGCGGTTTGGAGATGGGTTCCCGTTGGACGATAGATTAGGACAGTTTGGAGAAGGGCTCCCGGTTTGGAGAAGGGCTTTCGCTGGACGACAGATTAGTGTGGTTTGGAGATGTCTCTCGCTGGACGGTAGATTAGGGTGGTTTGGAGGGCTCCCGCCGGACGGTAGATTAGGGCGGTTTGGAGAAGGGCTCCCGCCGGATGGTAGATTAGAGCGGTTTGGAGATTGGTTCCCGCCGGATGGTAGATTAGAGCGGTTTGGAGATTGGTTCCCGCCAGACGGTAGATTAGGGCGGTTTGAAGATGTCTCCCGCCGGACGGTAGAATAGGGTGGTTTGGAGAAGGGCTCCCGCCGGACGGTAGATTAGGGCGGTTTGGAGATGGGTTCCAACAGGAAGGTAGATTAGGGCGGTTTGGAGATGTCTCCCGTCGGACGGTAGATTAGGGCGGTTTGGAGATGGGTTCCCACAGGACGGTAAATTAGGGCAGTTTGGAGATGTCTCCCGCCGGACGGTAGATTAGGGCGGTTTGGAGATGTCTCCAATCGGACGGTAGATTAGGGCGGTTTGAAGAAGGGCTCCCGCCGGATGGTAGATTAGGGCGGTATGGAGAAGTGCTCCCGCCGGACGGTAGATTAGGGCGGTTTTGAGAAGGGCTCCCGCCGGATGGTAGATTAGGATGGTTTGGAGAAGGGCTCCCGCCGGATGGTACATTAGGGCGGTTTGGAGAAGGGCTCCCGTTGGCCGATAGATTAGTGCGGTTTGGAGATGTCTCCCGCCGGACGGTAGATTAGGGCGGTTTGGAGAAGGGCTCCCGCCGGATGGTAGATTAGGGCGGTTTGGAGAAGGGCTCCCGCCGGATGGTACATTAGGGCGGTTTGGAGAAGGGCTCCCGTCGGACGATAAATTTGGGCGGTTTGGAGATGTCTCCCGCCGGACGGTAGATTAGGGCGGTTTGGAGAAGGGCTCCCGGTTTGGAGAAGGGCTTCCGCTGGACGGCAGATTAAGGTGGTTTGGAGATGTCTCCTGCTGGACAGTAGATTAGGGCGGTTTGGAGAAGGGCCCCGCCGGACGATAGATTAGGGTGGTTTGAAGATGGGTTCCTGCCAGACGATAGATTAGGGTGGTTTGGAGATGGGTTCCCACAGGACGGTAGATTAGGGAGGTTTGGAGATGTCTCCCGCCGGACGGTAGATTAGGGCAGTTTGGAGAAGGGCTCCCGCCGGACGGTAGATTAGGGCGGTTTGGAGAAGGGCTCACGCCGGATGGTAGATTAGGGCGGTTTGGAGATGGGTTCCCGTCGAACGATAGAATAGGGCAGTTTGGAGAAGGGCTCCCGGTTTGGAGAAGGGCTTTCGCTGGACGACAGATTAGGGTGGTTTGGAGATGTCGCTCGCTGGACGGTAGATTAGGGTGGTTTGGAGGGCTCCCGCCGGACGGTAGATTAGGGCGGTTTGGAGATGGGTTCCCACAAGACGGTAGATTAGGGCGGTTTGGAGATGTCTCCCACCGGACGGTAGATTAGGGCAGTTTTGAGATGTCTCCCGCTGGACGGTAGATTAGGGTGGTTTGGAGATGTCTCCCATCGAACGGTAGATTAGGGCGGTTTGAAGAAGGGCTCCCACCGGACGGTAGATTAGGGCGGTTTGGAGAAGGGCTCCCGCCGGACGGTAGATTAGGGTGGTTTGGAGATGGGTTCCCGTCGGAAGATAGATTAGGGCGGTTTGGAGAAGGGCTCCCGGTTTGGAGAAGGGCATCCGCTGGATGGCAGACTAGGACAGTTTGGAGGGCTCCCGCCGGATGGTAGATTAGGGCGGTTTGGAGAAGGACTCCCGCTGGACGGTAGATTAGGGCAGTTTGGAGATGGGTTCCCGCCAGACGGCAGATTAGGTCGGTTTGGAGATGTCTCCCGCCGGACGGTAGATTAGGGTGGTTTGGAGAAGGGATCCCGCCGGACGGTAGATTAGGGCGGTTTGGAGTTGGGTTCCCGCCGGATGGTAGATTAGGGTGGTTTGGAGATGGGTTCCCACCAGATGGTATATTAGGGCGGTTTGGAGATGTCTCCCTCCCGCCGGACGGTAGATTAGTGCGGCTTGGAGATGTCTCCCATCGGACGGTAGATTAGGGCGGTTTGAAGATGGGCTCCCGCCGGACGGTAGATTAGGGCGGTTTTGAGAAGGGCTCCCAACCAGACGGTAGATTAGGGCGGTTTGGAGAAGGGCTCCCGCCGGATGGTAGATTAGGGCGGTTTGGAGAAGGGCTTCCGCCGGACGGTAGATTAGGGTGGTTTGGAGAAGGGCTCCCGCCGGAAGGTAGATAAGGGCGGTTTGGAGATGGGTTCCCACAGGAAGGTAGATTAGGGGACGGTTTGGAGATGTCTCCCGCCGGATGGTAGATTAGGGTGGTTTGGAGAAGGGCTCCCGCCGGAAGGTAGATTAGGGCAGTTTGGAGATGGGTTCCCACAGGAAGGTAGATTAAGGGATGGTTTGGAGATGTCTCCCGCCGGACGGTAGATTAGGGCGATTTGGAGATGTCTCCCATCGGACGGTAGATTAGGGCGGTTTGAAGAAGGGCTCCCTCCGGACGGTACATTAGGGCGGTTTGGAGAAGGGCTCCCGCTGGATGGTAGATTAGGGCGGTTTGGAGAAGGGCTCCCGCCGGATGGTAGATTAGGGCGGTTTGGAGAAGGGCTCCCTTCGGACGGTAGATTAGGGCGGTATGGAGATGGGTTCCCGTCGGACAATAGATTAGGGCGGTTTGGAGAAGGGCACCCGGTTTGGAGAAGAGCATCCGCTGGACGGCAGATTAGGGCGGTTTGGAGAAGGGCTCCCGCTGGATGATAGATTAGGGTGGTTTGGAGAAGGGCTCCCGCCGGACGGTAGATTAGGGCGGTTTGGAGATGGGTTCCCGCTAGACGGTAGATTAGGGCGGTTTGGATAAAGGCTCCCGCCGGACGGTAGATTAGGGCGGTTTGGAGATGGGTTCCCGCCGGATGATAGATTAGGAAGGTTTGGAGATGTCTCCCACCGGGCGGTAGATTAGGGCGGTTTGGAGATGTCTCCCGCCGGACGGCAGATAAGGGCGGTTTGGAGAAGGGCTCCTGCCAGACGGGAGATTAGGGCGGTTTGTTGGGGCTCCCGCCGGACGGTGGATTAGGGCAGTTTGGAGATTTCTCCTGCCGGGCGGTAGATTAGGGCGGTTTGGAGAAGGGCTCCCGCCAGATGGCAGATAAGAGCGGTTTGGAAATGTTTCCCGCCGGACGGGAGATTAGGGCGGTTTGGAGAAGGGCTGCCGCCGGACGGGTGATTAGGAAGGTTTGGAGATGTCTCCTGCTGGAAGATACCGAGAATAGGGCTGAAGACAAATGACCAGCGACTGACTGACAGTTATTTACAAGTATTGATAAGGCAATTAAGCTGTGACCAATTATTACTTCCACAGAACTGTGTGTAAGTGGGGAGTAAGTAACTCTCGCGGGAGCACATGCAGCATTTAGAGGAGGGGAGGGGAAGGGAAGAGAGGGAGGTAAAGAGAGGGGAAGAGAGGGAGGGGAATGTATATTAATGGCGCTATATAAAGAAAGACATACATGTTTGTCTAATAATAATTATTATTGAAGGTTACAGTTTATAGTTTATTCACTTACATGTTTTAACGAGACCTCTCCTATACTAGTGACCAACTTGCAGCGACTCTCTGTCTCTCTCTCTCTCGGTCTCTCTCTCTCTGTCTCTCTCTCTCTGCCCTCTCTCTACCTCTCTCTCTCCGTCTCTCTCTCTCTGCCTCTCTCTACCTCTCTCTCTGCCTCTCTCTCTCTCTGCCTCTCTCTCCAGTGACCAACTTGCAGCGACTCTCTGTCTCTCTCTCTGTCTCTATCTCTCTCTCTGCCTCTCTCTCCAGTGACCAACTTGCAGCAACTCTCTGTCTCTCTCTCTGTCTCTATCTCTCTCTCTGCCTCTCTCTCCAGTGACCAACTTGCAGCGACTCTCTGTCTCTCTATCTCTCTCTCTCTGTCTCTCTCTCTCTCTCTGTCTTTCTCTCTCTCTCTCTGTCTCTCTCTCTCTCTCTCTCTCTCTCTCTCTCTCTCTCTGTCTCTCTCTCTCTCTGTCTCTCTCTCTGTCTCTCTCTCTCTGTCTCTCTCTGTCTCTCACGGTCGCAGATAATTATTTAATTCGGATATAAATATAAGGGGCGAGAGTGTCTCTCACGGCGGAGAGTGTGTCTCCCGGATGACGGTAGAATAGCGCGGGCGGAGGAGGGCTCCTCCCGCCGGAAGATACCGAGAATAGGGATGACAAAGGACTAAGTTTATGGCTGACAGTTATTTGATAGTATTGTTAAACAACAAAGCTGTGACCATTTTTACTTCCACAAAAAACTGTGTCGTCTCAGTTTGTAGGGTGGGGTAAGTAAACCACGTTGGAGGCACACTAAGCCATTAATATCTCATTGAACCGGATACCGCGGCGCTTGTGGTTAAGCGCAGCGCTTCCTGTAACCCATTTCTGCAGCTGCTGTAACCCTCCATCTGTTCGTCTGACAATCTGACCGGGCCGGTTCATTTAGGAAAATAAATCATATTCCCTTTTTTATAGGGACAGCATATTCCCTACAAATGATAAGACTATCCGTGGCGCTCCTCTCCAAGTGTTAGTGACACGAAATAAAAATAATAATTAAAATACAGTGCTAAAAATGGATAAATACACGTGTTCACACAAACGGATAAAGTGACAGGGCGATAACAGAATGCAGACAGACACATATACTCAGCGGGAGCTTTATAAATAATTCCCCCTCCGCTCCGGGTAGAAGCAAAGTCCAAATACGTCTAGAAATCGCGGGTTCCTCGCTGGTGCGAACGCCAAGCGGACGAACGCGCATATCTCACGGATAAAAAGAAGGAGAAATGAGAACCAATAATACAGTATGTCTGATGTGATGTCAGAGACACTATTGGAGGTTATAGTTACACAGTACTTACATAGTAGTTACATAGTAGTTACACAGTCACAAAGTTACATAGTAGTTATACAGCCACATAGTTACACAGTAGTCACACATAGTTACACAGTTACATATTTACATTGTAGTTACATAGTTACATTGTGGTTACATAGTCACATAGTAGTTGCATAGTTACGTAGTTACATAATAGTTACATAGTTACATAGTAGATGTGGTTGAAAAAAGACATATGTCCATCTAGTTCAACCTATGCTAAATTTAGACAACAGATATTTTATCCTATATCTATACTTACTTATTGATCCAGAGGAAGGCAAACAGAGAACCCCAGTGTCATATCATCCAATGATATCTCATAAGGGGAAAAATACATTCCTTCCTGACTCCAAGAATTGGCAATCGGATTGCTCCCTGGATCAACATCCTTCCCATGTTTACTTATTTGGTATATCCCTGTATACCTTTCCTTTCTACAAAGATGTCCAACCTTTTTTTTTAACCAATCAATTGTATATGCCCTCCCAGCCTCCTTGGTAGTGAGTCCCACAGTGTAACTGCCCTCCAAGCCTCCTTGGGTAGTGAGCCCCACACTGTATCTGCCCTCCCAGCCTCCCTGGGTAGTGAGTCCCACAGTGTAACTACCCTCCCAGCCTCCTTGGGTAGTGAGTCCCACACTGTAACTGCCCTCCCAGCCTCCCTAGGTAGTGAGTCCCACAGTGTTACTGCCCTCCCAGCCTCCCTGGGTAGTGAGACCCACACTGTAACTGCCCTCCCAGCCTCCCTGCGTAGTGAGTCCCACACTGTAACTGCCCTCCCAGGGTAGTGAGTCCCACAGTGTTACTGCCCTCCCAGCCTCCCTGGGTAGTGAGTCCCAAACTGTAACTGCCCTCCCAGCCTCCCTTGGTAGTGAGTCCCACAGTGTTACTGCCCTCCCTGCCTCACTGGGTAGTGAGTCCCACATTGTAACTACAATCCCAGCCTCCCTGGGTAGTGAGTCCCACAGTGTAATTGCCCTCCCAGCCTCCCTGGGTAGTGAGTCCCACACTGTAGCTGCCCTCCCAGCCTCCCTGGGTAGTGAGTCCCACACTGTAACTGCCCTCCCAGCCTCCCTGGGTAGTGAGTCCCACACTGTATCAGCCCTCCCAGCCTCCCTGGGTAGTGAGTCCCACAGTGTAACTGCCCCCCCCCCCAGCCTCCCTGGGTAGTGAGTCCCACAGTGTAACTGCCCTCCCAGCCTCCCTGGGTAGTGAGCCCCACACTGTATCTGCCCTCCCAGCCTCCCTGGGTAGTGAGTCCCTCAGTGAAACTACCCTCCCAGCCTCCTTGGGTAGTGAGTCCCACACTGTAACTGCCCTCCCAGCCTCCCTGGGTAGTGAGTCCCACACTGTAACTGCCCTCCCAGCCTCCCTGAGTAGTGAGTCCCACACTGTAACTGCCCTCCCAGGGTAGTGAGTCCCACAGTGTAACTTCCCTCCCAGCCTCCCTGGGTAGTGAGTACCACACTGTAACTGCCCTCCCAGCCTCCCTGGGTAGTGAGTCCCACAGTGTTACTGCCCTCCCTGCCTCCCTGGGTAGTGAGTCACACAGTGTAACTGCCCTCCCAGGGTAGTGAGTCCCACACTGTAACTGCCCTCCCAGCCTCCCTGGGTAGTGAGTCCCACACTGTAACTGCCCTCCCAGCCTCCCAGAGTAGTGAGTCCCACACTGTAACTGCCCTCCCAGGGTAGTGAGTCCCACAGTGTAACTGCCCTCCCAGCCTCCCTGGGTAGTGAGTACCACACTGTAACTGCCCTCCCAGCCTCCCTGGGTAGTGAGTCCCACAGTGTTACTGCCCTCCCTGCCTCCCTGGGTAGTGAGTCCCACAGTGCAACTACACTCCCAGCCTCCCTGGGTAGTGAGTCACACAGTGTAACTGCCCTCCCAGCCTCCCTGGGTAGTGAGTCCCACACTGTAACTGCCCTCCCTGCCTCCCTGGGTAGTGAGTCCCACAGTGTAACTACAATCCCAGCCTCCCTGGGTAGTGAGTCCCACAGTGTAATTGCCCTCCCAGCCTCCCTGGGTAGTGAGTCCCACACTGTAGCTGCCCTCCCAGCCTCCCTGGGTAGTGAGTCCCACACTGTAACTGCCCTCCCAGCCTCCCTGGGTAGTGAGTCCCACACTGTATCAGCCCTCCCAGCCTCCCTGGGTAGTGAGTCCCACAGTGTAACTGCCCCCCCCAGCCTCCCTGGGTAGTGAGTCCCACAGTGTAACTGCCCTCCCAGCCTCCCTGGGTTGTGAGTCCCACAGTGTAACTGCCCCCAGCCTCCCTGGGTAGTGAGTCCCACATTGTAACTGCCCCCCCTCCCCCAGCCTCCCTGGGTAGTGATACCCACAGTGTAACTGCCCCCCCAGCCTCCCTGGGTAGTGAGTCCCACAGTGTATCTGCCCTCCCAGCCTCCCTGGGTAGTGAGTCCCACAGTGTAACTGCCCTCCCAGCCTCCCTGGGTAGTGAGTACCACAGTGTAACTGCCCTCCCAGCCTCCCTGGGTAGTGAGTCCCACAGTGTTACTGCCCTCCCTGCCTCCCTGGGTAGTGAGTCCCACAGTGCAACTACCCTCCCAGCCTCCCTGGGTAGTGAGTCCCACAGTCTAACTGCCCCCCCAGCCTCCCTGGGTAGTGAGTCCCACACTGTAACTGCCCTCCCAGCCTCCCTGGGTAGTGAGTCCCACACTGTAACTTCCCCCCCCCCCCAGCCTCCCTGGGTAGTGAGTTACACACTGTAACTGCCCTCCCAGCCTCCCTGGGTAGTGAGTCCAACAGTGTAACTGGCCTCCCAGCCTCCCTGGGTAGTGAGTCCCACAGTGTAACTGCCCTCCCAGTATCATGGGGTCAGTTATGCCATACCTCTTTCTCCCAGGTAACGTCTTGCGATACATTATTTTCTGCTCTAAGCAAAAGCACTGTATCACAATTTCTTATCCTGCAGAAAAACGGCCTCACACCCTTTATGTTAGGGTATTGTGAGGATATTTTTAAGAGAGGTCACTCAGAGTTTGTATAAGATAAGACTCATGTTTATTGAGATACAACATGATAATAAGAAACAATAAGCAAAATTGTTAATAATCCAATACTTATGCTAATCTATCTATGCAGAGATTATTTACTGGGTATGCTGTCACACTCACAAACCAACTAGGTATTACGATATATCATGCCAGTCTCGGTACGTCTCGTCTGCTTTGTCTCGCCACCCGATTCTGTTCTAATTTAGCCTCACACAAACCTCTTTTGCCCTTTTCATACATCATGATTATCTTTGTGAAAAACAAGGGAAATAACTCAAAAACTAGCAAAGTTTCCTAACTCATTTCTACCTGCGTAGCAAATTAACCACAGGGTGTTTGTGGTCGTACATCCGTGCCATTTATCGTAAGCTCATGCATTGAGAAGGCGTGAACACCGGCTCTGCTAAGATTTCCTATCTCACCAGCACAAATTCTGTTTGCAAACTTCAGACATCTTATGTACTTATTCCAAAGCAACGAACTAGTGAATATGCGACAGTATGCTCAAGGCTGTACTAAGACACATGCTAGATACATGCTATGTATGAACCTGTGCTACCTGTGCTACCTGTAATCCATTACACCAGCCACCCTGGGTAGTGAGTCCCACAGTGTAACTGCCCTCCCAGCCTCCCTGGGTAGTGAGTCCCACAGTGTAACTGCCCTCCCAGCCTCCCTGGATAGTGAGTCCCACAGTGTAACTGCCCTCCCAGCCTCCCTGGGTAGTGAGTCCCACACTGTAACTGCCCTCCCAGCCTCCCTGGGTAGTGAGTCCCACACTGTATCTGCCCTCCCAGCCTCCCTGGGTGGTGAGTCCCACACTGTAACTGCCCTCCCAGCCTCCCTGGGTAGTGAGTCCCACACTGTAACTGCCCTCCCAGCCTCCCTGGGTAGTGAGTCCCACACTGTATCTTCCCTCCCAGCCTCCCTGGGTGGTGAGTCCCACAGTGTAACTGCCCTCCCAGCCTCCCTGGGTAGTGAGTCCCACACTGTATCTTCCCTCCCAGCCTCCCTGGGTGGTGAGTCCCACACTGTAACTGCCCTCCCAGCCTCCCTGGGTAGTGAGTCCCACACTGTAACTGCTCCCCCAGCCTCCCTGGGTAGTGAGTCCCACAGTGTTACTGCCCTCCCAGCCTCCCTGGGTAGTGAGTCCCAAACTGTAACTGCCCTCCCAGCCTCCCTTGGTAGTGAGTCCCACAGTGTTACTGCCCTCCCTGCCTCACTGGGTAGTGAGTCCCACATTGTAACTACAATCCCAGCCTCCCTGGGTAGTGAGTCCCACAGTGTAATTGCCCTCCCAGCCTCCCTGGGTAGTGAGTCCCACACTGTAGCTGCCCTCCCAGCCTCCCTGGGTAGTGAGTCCCACACTGTAACTGCCCTCCCAGCCTCCCTGGGTAGTGAGTCCCACACTGTATCAGCCCTCCCAGCCTCCCTGGGTAGTGAGTCCCACAGTGTAACTGCCCCCCCCCCCCAGCCTCCCTGGGTAGTGAGTCCCACAGTGTAACTGCCCTCCCAGCCTCCCTGGGTAGTGAGCCCCACACTGTATCTGCCCTCCCAGCCTCCCTGGGTAGTGAGTCCCTCAGTGAAACTACCCTCCCAGCCTCCTTGGGTAGTGAGTCCCACACTGTAACTGCCCTCCCAGCCTCCCTGGGTAGTGAGTCCCACACTGTAACTGCCCTCCCAGCCTCCCTGAGTAGTGAGTCCCACACTGTAACTGCCCTCCCAGGGTAGTGAGTCCCACAGTGTAACTTCCCTCCCAGCCTCCCTGGGTAGTGAGTACCACACTGTAACTGCCCTCCCAGCCTCCCTGGGTAGTGAGTCCCACAGTGTTACTGCCCTCCCTGCCTCCCTGGGTAGTGAGTCACACAGTGTAACTGCCCTCCCAGGGTAGTGAGTCCCACACTGTAACTGCCCTCCCAGCCTCCCTGGGTAGTGAGTCCCACACTGTAACTGCCCTCCCAGCCTCCCAGAGTAGTGAGTCCCACACTGTAACTGCCCTCCCAGGGTAGTGAGTCCCACAGTGTAACTGCCCTCCCAGCCTCCCTGGGTAGTGAGTACCACACTGTAACTGCCCTCCCAGCCTCCCTGGGTAGTGAGTCCCACAGTGTTACTGCCCTCCCTGCCTCCCTGGGTAGTGAGTCCCACAGTGCAACTACACTCCCAGCCTCCCTGGGTAGTGAGTCCCACAGTGTAACTGCCCTCCCAGCCTCCCTGGGTTGTGAGTCCCACAGTGTAACTGCCCCCAGCCTCCCTGGGTAGTGAGTCCCACATTGTAACTGCCCCCCCTCCCCCAGCCTCCCTGGGTAGTGATACCCACAGTGTAACTGCCCCCCCAGCCTCCCTGGGTAGTGAGTCCCACAGTGTATCTGCCCTCCCAGCCTCCCTGGGTAGTGAGTCCCACAGTGTAACTGCCCTCCCAGCCTCCCTGGGTAGTGAGTACCACAGTGTAACTGCCCTCCCAGCCTCCCTGGGTAGTGAGTCCCACAGTGTTACTGCCCTCCCTGCCTCCCTGGGTAGTGAGTCCCACAGTGCAACTACCCTCCCAGCCTCCCTGGGTAGTGAGTCCCACAGTCTAACTGCCCCCCCAGCCTCCCTGGGTAGTGAGTCCCACACTGTAACTGCCCTCCCAGCCTCCCTGGGTAGTGAGTCCCACACTGTAACTTCCCCCCCCCCCCCAGCCTCCCTGGGTAGTGAGTTACACACTGTAACTGCCCTCCCAGCCTCCCTGGGTAGTGAGTCCAACAGTGTAACTGGCCTCCCAGCCTCCCTGGGTAGTGAGTCCCACAGTGTAACTGCCCTCCCAGTATCATGGGGTCAGTTATGCCATACCTCTTTCTCCCAGGTAACGTCTTGCGATACATTATTTTCTGCTCTAAGCAAAAGCACTGTATCACAATTTCTTATCCTGCAGAAAAACGGCCTCACACCCTTTATGTTAGGGTATTGTGAGGATATTTTTAAGAGAGGTCACTCAGAGTTTGTATAAGATAAGACTCATGTTTATTGAGATACAACATGATAATAAGAAACAATAAGCAAAATTGTTAATAATCCAATACTTATGCTAATCTATCTATGCAGAGATTATTTACTGGGTATGCTGTCACACTCACAAACCAACTAGGTATTACGATATATCATGCCAGTCTCGGTACGTCTCGTCTGCTTTGTCTCGCCACCCGATTCTGTTCTAATTTAGCCTCACACAAACCTCTTTTGCCCTTTTCATACATCATGATTATCTTTGTGAAAAACAAGGGAAATAACTCAAAAACTAGCAAAGTTTCCTAACTCATTTCTACCTGCGTAGCAAATTAACCACAGGGTGTTTGTGGTCGTACATCCGTGCCATTTATCGTAAGCTCATGCATTGAGAAGGCGTGAACACCGGCTCTGCTAAGATTTCCTATCTCACCAGCACAAATTCTGTTTGCAAACTTCAGACATCTTATGTACTTATTCCAAAGCAACGAACTAGTGAATATGCGACAGTATGCTCAAGGCTGTACTAAGACACATGCTAGATACATGCTATGTATGAACCTGTGCTACCTGTGCTACCTGTAATCCATTACACCAGCCACCCTGGGTAGTGAGTCCCACAGTGTAACTGCCCTCCCAGCCTCCCTGGGTAGTGAGTCCCACAGTGTAACTGCCCTCCCAGCCTCCCTGGATAGTGAGTCCCACAGTGTAACTGCCCTCCCAGCCTCCCTGGGTAGTGAGTCCCACACTGTAACTGCCCTCCCAGCCTCCCTGGGTAGTGAGTCCCACACTGTATCTGCCCTCCCAGCCTCCCTGGGTGGTGAGTCCCACACTGTAACTGCCCTCCCAGCCTCCCTGGGTAGTGAGTCCCACACTGTAACTGCCCTCCCAGCCTCCCTGGGTAGTGAGTCCCACACTGTATCTTCCCTCCCAGCCTCCCTGGGTGGTGAGTCCCACAGTGTAACTGCCCTCCCAGCCTCCCTGGGTAGTGAGTCCCACACTGTATCTTCCCTCCCAGCCTCCCTGGGTGGTGAGTCCCACACTGTAACTGCCCTCCCAGCCTCCCTGGGTAGTGAGTCCCACACTGTAACTGCTCCCCCAGCCTCCCTGGGTAGTGAGTCCCACAGTGTAACTGCCCTCCCAGCCTCCCTGGGTAGTGAGTCTCACACTGTAACTGCCCTCCCAGCCTCCCTGGGTAGTGAGTCTCACACTGTAACTGCCCTCCCAGTCTCCCTGGGTAGTGAGTCCCACAGTGTTACTGCCCTCCCTGCCTCCCTGGGTAGTGAGTCACACAGTGTAACTGCCCTCCCAGGGTAGTGAGTCCCACACTGTAACTGCCCTCCCAGCCTCCCTGGGTAGTGAGTCCCACACTGTAACTGCCCTCCCAGCCTCCCTGAGTAGTGAGTTCCACACTGTAACTGCCCTTCCAGGGTAGTGAGTCCCACAGTGTAACTGCCCTCCCAGCCTCCCTGGGTAGTGAGTACCACACTGTAACTGCCCTCCCAGCCTCCCTGGGTAGTGAGTCCCACAGTGTTACTGCCCTCCCTGCCTCCCTGGGTAGTGAGTCCCACAGTGCAACTACCCTCCCAGCCTCCCTGGGTAGTGAGTCCCACAGTGTTACTGCCCTCCCAGCCTCCCTGGGTAGTGAGTCCCACAGTGTTACTGCCCTCCCTGCCTCCCTGGGTAGTGAGTCCCACAGTGTAACTACAATCCCAGCCTCCCTGGGTAGTGAGTCCCACAGTGTAATTGCCCTCCCAGCCTCCCTGGGTAGTGAGTCCCACACTGTAGCTGCCCTCCCAGCCTCCCTGGGTAGTGAGTCCCACACTGTAACTGCCCTCCCAGCCTCCCTGGGTAGTGAGTCCCACACTGTATCAGCCCTCCCAGCCTCCCTGGGTAGTGAGTCACACAGTGTAACTGCCCCCCCCAGCCTCCCTGGGTAGTGAGTCCCACAGTGTAACTGCCCTCCCAGCCTCCCTGGGTTGTGAGTCCCACAGTGTAACTGCCCCCCAGCCTCCCTGGGTAGTGAGTCCCACATTGTAACTGCCCCCCCTCCCCCAGCCTCCCTGGGTAGTGATACCCACAGTGTAACTGCCCCCCCAGCCTCCCTGGGTAGTGAGTCCCACAGTGTATCTGCCCTCCCAGCCTCCCTGGGTAGTGAGTCCCACAGTGTAACTGCCCTCCCAGCCTCCCTGGGTAGTGAGTACCACAGTGTAACTGCCCTCCCAGCCTCCCTGGGTAGTGAGTCCCACAGTGTTACTGCCCTCCCTGCCTCCCTGGGTAGTGAGTCCCACAGTGCAACTACCCTCCCAGCCTCCCTGGGTAGTGAGTCCCACAGTCTAACTGCCCTCCCAGCCTCCCTGGGTAGTGAGTCCCACACTGTAACTGCCCTCCCAGCCTCCCTGGGTAGTGAGTCCCACACTGTAACTTCCCTCCCAGCCTCCCGGGTAGGGAGTCCCAAACTGTAATTGCCCCCCCCAGCCTCCCTGGGTAGTGAGTCCCACAGTGTAACTGCCCTCCCAGCCTCCCTGGGTAGTGAGTCCCACACTGTAACTTCCCCCCCCCCAGCCTCCCTGGGTAGTGAGTTACACACTGTAACTGCCCTTCCAGCCTCCCTGGGTAGTGAGTCCCACAGTGTAACTGCCCTCCCAGCCTCCCTGGGTAGTGAGTCCCACACTGTAACTGCCCCCCCCCCCAGCCTCCCTAGGTAGTGAGTCCCATAGTGTAACTGCCCTCCCAGCCTCCCTGGGTAGTGAGTCTCACACTGTATCTGCCCTCCCATCCTCC
The DNA here is from genome assembly GCF_040206685.1 of Ascaphus truei. NCBI lineage: Eukaryota > Metazoa > Chordata > Amphibia > Anura > Ascaphidae > Ascaphus > Ascaphus truei. Next base: position 91,990 of record NW_027456981.1, on the reverse strand, counting down.
CTGGGTAGTGAGTCTCACACTGTAACTGCCCTCCCAGCCTCCCTGGGTAGTGAGTCCCACAGTGTAACTGGCCTCCCAGCCTCCCTGGGTAGTGAGTCCCACAGTGTAACTGCCCTCCCAGCCTACCTGGGTAGTGAGTCCCACAGTGTAACTGCCCTCCCAGCCTCCCTGGGTAGTGTGTCCAACAGTGTAACTGGCCTCCCAGCCTCCCTGGGTAGTGAGTCCCACAGTGTAACTGCCCTCCCAGCCTCCCTGGGTAGTGAGTCCCACAGTGTAACTGCCCCCCCCAGCCTCCCTGGGTAGTGAGTCCCACAGTGTAACTGCCCTCCCAGCCTCCCTGGGTAGTGAGTCCCACAGTGTAACTGCCCTCCCAGCCTCCCTGGGTAGTGAGTCCCACAGTGTAACTGCCCTCCCAGTATCATGGGGTCAGTTATGCCATACCTGTTTCTCCCAGGTAACGTCTTGCGATACATTATTTTCTGCTCTAAGCAAAAGCACTGTATCACAATTTCTTATCCTGCAGAAAAACGGCCTCACACCCTTTATGTTAGGGTATTGTGAGGATATTTTTAAGAGAGGTCACTCAGAGTTTGTATAAGATAAGACTCATGTTTATTGAGATACAACATGATAATAAGAAACAATAAGCACAATTGTTAATAATCCAATACTTATGCTAATCTATCTATGCAGAGATTATTTACTGGGTATGCTGTCACACTCACAAACCAACTAGGTATTACGATATATCATGCCAGTCTCGGTACGTCTCGTCTGCTTTGTCTCGCCACCCGATTCTGTTCTAATTTAGCCTCACACAAACCTCTTTTGCCCTTTTCATACATCATGATTATCTTTGTGAAAAACAAGGGAAATAACTCAAAAAAGGCAAAGTTTCCTAACTCATTTCTACCTGCGTAGCAAATTAACCACAGGGTGTTTGTGGTCTTACATCCGTGCCATTTATCGTAAGCTCATGCATTGAGAAGGCGTGAACACCGGCTCTGCTAAGATTTCCTATCTCACCAGCACAAATTCTGTTTGCAAACTTCAGACATCTTATGTACTTATTCCAAAGCAACGAACTAGTGAATATGCGACAGTATGCTCAAGGCTGTACTAAGACACATGCTAGATACATGCTATGTATGAACCTGTGCTACCTGTGCTACCTGTGCTACCTGTAATCCATTACACCAGCCACCCTGGGTAGTGAGTCCCACAGTGTAACTGCCCTCCCAGCCTCCCTGGGTAGTGAGTCCCACAGTGTAACTGCCCTCCCAGCCTCCCTGGGTAGTGAGTCCCACAGTGTAACTGCCCTCCCAGCCTCCCTGGATAGTGAGTCCCACAGTGTAACTGCCCTCCCAGCCTCCCTGGGTAGTGAGTCCCACACTGTAACTGCCCTCCCAGCCTCCCTGGGTAGTGAGTCCCACACTGTATCTGCCCTCCCAGCCTCCCTGGGTGGTGAGTCCCACGCTGTAACTGCCCTCCCAGCCTCCCTGGGTAGTGAGTCCCACACTGTAACTGCCCTCCCAGCCTCCCTGGGTAGTGAGTCCCACACTGTATCTTCCCTCCCAGCCTCCCTGGGTGGTGAGTCCCACAGAGTAACTGCCCTCCCAGCCTCCCTGGGTAGTGAGTCCCACACTGTATCTTCCCTCCCAGCCTCCCTGGGTAGTGAGTCTCACACTGTAACTGCCCTCCCAGCCTCCCTGGGTAGTGAGTCCCACAGTGTAACTGCCCTCCCAGCCTACCTGGGTAGTGAGTCCCACAGTGTAACTGCCCTCCCAGCCTCCCTGGGTAGTGTGTCCCACACTGTAACTGCCCCCCCCCAGCCTCCCTGGGTAGTGAGTTACACACTGTAACTGCCCTCCCAGCCTCCCTGGGTAGTGAGTCCCACAGTGTAACTGCCCTCCCAGCCTACCTGGGTAGTGAGTCCCACAGTGTAACTGCCCTCCCAGCCTCCCTGGGTAGTGTGTCCCACACTGTAACTGCCCCCCCCCAGCCTCCCTGGGTAGTGAGTTACACACTGTAACTGCCCTCCCAGCCTCCCTGGGTAGTGAGTCCAACAGTGTAACTGGCCTCCCAGCCTCCCTGGGTAGTGAGTCCCATACTGTAATTGCCCTCCCAGCCTCCCTGGGTAGTGAGTCCCACAGTGTTACTGCCCTCCCTGCCTCCCTGGGTAGTGAGTCCCACAGTGTAACTGCCCTCCCAGCCTCCCTGGGTAGTGAGTCCCACACTGTAACTGCCCTCCCAGCCTCCCTTTGTAGTGAGTCCCACACTGTATCTGCCCTCCCAGCCTCCCTGGGTGGTGAGTCCCACACTGTAACTGCCCTCCCAGCCTCCCTGGGTAGTGAGTCCCACACTGTAACTGCCCTCCCAGCCTCCCTGGGTAGTGAGTCTCACAGTGTAACTGCCCTCCCAGCCTACCTGGGTAGTGAGTCCCACAGTGTAACTGCCCTCCCAGCCTCCCTGGGTAGTGTGTCCCACACTGTAACTGCCCCCCCCCCAGCCTCCCTGGGTAGTGAGTTACACACTGTAGCTGCCCTCCCAGCCTCCCTGGGTTGTGAGTCCCACAGTGTAACTGCCCTCCCAGCCTACCTGGGTAGTGAGTCCCACAGTGTAACTGCCCTCCCAGCCTCCCTGGGTAGTGTGTCCCACACTGTAACTGCCCCCCCCCCAGCCTCCCTGGGTAGTGAGTTACACACTGTAACTGCCCTCCCAGACTCCCTGGGTAGTGAGTCCAACAGTGTAACTGGCCTCCCAGCCTCCCTGGGTAGTGAGTCCCATACTGTAATTGCCCTCCCAGCCTCCCTGGGTAGTGAGTCCCACAGTGTTACTGCCCTCCCTGCCTCCCTGGGTAGTGAGTCCCACAGTGTAACTGCCCTCCCAGCCTCCCTGGGTAGTGAATCCCACACTGTAACTGCCCTCCCAGCCTCCCTGGGTAGTGAGTCCCACACTGTAACTGCCCTCCCAGCCTCCCTGGGTAGTGAGGCCCACACTGTATCTTCCCTCCCAGCCTCCCTGGGTGGTGAGTCCCACAGTGTAACTGCCCTCCCAGCCTCCCTGGGTAGTGAGTCCCACACTGTATCTTCCCTCCCAGCCTCCCTGGGTGATGAGTCCCACACTGTAACTGCCCTCCCAGCCTCCCTGGGTAGTGAGTCCCACACTGTAACTGCTCCCCCAGCCTACCTGGGTAGTGAGTCCCACAGTGTAACTGCCCTCCCAGCCTCCCTGGGTAGTGAGTCTCACACTGTAACTGCCCTCCCAGCCTCCCTGGGTAATGAGTCTCACACTGTAACTGCCCTCCCAGCCTCCCTGGGTAGTGAGTCCCACAGTGTAACTGCCCTCCCAGCCTACCTGGGTAGTGAGTCCCACAGTGTAACTGCCCTCCCAGCCTCCCTGGGTAGTGAGTCCCACACTGTAACTGCCCCCCCCCAGCCTCCCTGGGTAGTGAGTTACACACTGTAACTGCCCTCCCAGCCTCCCTGGGTAGTGAGTCCCACAGTGTAACTGCCCTCCCAGCCTACCTGGGTAGTGAGTCCCACAGTGTAACTGCCCTCCCAGCCTCCCTGGGTAGTGTGTCCCACACTGTAACTGCCCCCCCCCAGCCTCCCTGGGTAGTGAGTTACACACTGTAACTGCCCTCCCAGCCTCCCTGGGTAGTGAGTCCAACAGTGTAACTGGCCTCCCAGCCTCCCTGGGTAGTGAGTTACACACTGTAACTGCCCTCCCAGCCTCCCTGGGTAGTGAGTTACAAACTGTAACTGCCCTCCCAGCCTCCCTGGGTAGTGAGTCCCACAGTGTAACTGCCCTCCCAGTATCATGGGGTCAGTTATGCCATACCTCTTTCTACCAGGTAACGTCTTGCGATACATTATTTTCTGCTCTAAGCAAAAGCACTGTATCACAATTTCTTATCCTGCAGAAAAACGGCCTCACACCCTTTATGTTAGGGTATTGTGAGGATATTTTTAAGAGAGGTCACTCAGAGTTTGTATAAGATAAGACTCATGTTTATTGAGATACAACATGATAATAAGAAACAATAAGCAAAATTGTTAATAATCCAATACTTATGCTAATCTATCTATGCAGAGATTATTTACTGGGTATGCTGTCACACTCACAAACCAACTAGGTATTACGATATATCATGCCAGTCTCGGTACGTCTCGTCTGCTGTGGCTCGCCACCCAATTCTGTTCTAATTTAGCCTCACACAAACCTCTATTGCCCTTTTCATACATCATGATTATCTTTGTGAAAAACAAGGGAAATAACCCAAAAACTAGCAAAGTTTCCTAACTCATTTCTACCTGCGTAGCAAATTAACCACAGGGTGTTTGTGGTCTTACATCCGTGCCATTTATCGTAAGCTCATGCATTGAGAAGGCGTGAACACCGGCTCTGCTAAGATTTCCTATCTCACCAGCACAAATTCTGTTTGCAAACTTCAGACATCTTATGTACTTATTCCAAAGCAACGAACTAGTGAATATGCGACAGTATGCTCAAGGCTGTACTAAGACACATGCTAGATACATGCTATGTATGAACCTGTGCTACCTGTGCTACCTGTAATCCATAACACCAGCCACCCTGGGTAGGGAGTCCCACAGTGTAACTGCCCTCCCAGCCTCCCTGGATAGTGAGTCCCACAGTGTAACTGCCCTCCCAGCCTCCCTGGGTAGTGAGTCCCACACTGTAACTGCCCTCCCAGCCTCCCTGGGTAGTGAGTCCCACACTGTATCTGCCCTCCCAGCCTCCCTGGGTGGTGAGTCCCACACTGTAACTGCCCTCCCAGCCTCCCTGGGTAGTGTCCCACACTGTAACTGCTCCCCCAGCCTCCCTAGGTAATGAGTCCCACAGTGTAACTGCCCTCCCAGCCTCCCTGGGTAGTGAGTCCCACAGTATATCTGCCCTCCCAGCCTCCCTGGGTAGTGAGTCCCACAGTGCAACTGCCCTCCCAGCCTCCCTTGGTAGTGAGTCCCACACTGTAACTGCCCTCCTAGCCTCCCTGGGTAGTGAGTCCCACAATGTAACTGCCCTCCCAGTCTCCCTGGGTAGTGAGTCCCACAGTGTGACTTCCCTCCCAGCCTCCCTGGGTAGTGAGTCCCATACTGTAATTGCCCTCCCAGCCTCCCTGGGTAGTGAGTCCCACAGAGTTACTGCCCTCCCTGCCTCCCTGGGTAGTGAGTCCCACAGTGTAACTGCCCTCCCAGCCTCCCTGGGTGGTGAGTCCCACACTGTAACTGCCCTCCCAGCCTCCCTGGGTAGTGAGTCCCACACTGTAACTGCTCCCCCAGCCTCCCTAGGTAATGAGTCCCACAGTGCAACTGCCCTCCCAGCCTCCCTGGGTAGTGAGTCCCACACTGTAACTGCCCTCCCAGCCTCCCTGGGTAGTGAGTCCCACAGTGTAACTGCCCTCCCAGCTTCCCTGGGTAGTGAGTCCCACACTGTAACTGCCCTCCCAGCCTCCCTTGGTAGTGAGTCCCACACTGTAACTGCCCTCCTAGCCTCCCTGGGTAGTGAGTCCCACAGTGTAACTGCCCTCCCAGTCTCCCTGGGTAGTGAGTCCCACAGTGTGACTGCCCTCCCAGCCGCCCTGGGTAGTGAGTCCCATACTGTAATTGCCCTCCCAGCCTCCCTGGGTAGTGAGTCCCACAGTGTTACTGCCCTCCCTGCCTCCCTGGGTAGTGAGTCCCACAGTGTAACTGCCCTCCCAGCCTCCCTGGGTAGTGAGTCCCACACTGTAACTGCCCTCCCAGCCTCCTTGGGTAGTGAGCCCCACACTGTAGCTGCCCTCCCAGCCTCCCTGGGTAGTGAGTCCCACAATGTAACTGCCCTCCCAACCTCCCTGGGTAGTGATTCCCACACTGTAACTGCCCTCCCAGCCTCCCTGGGTAGTGAGTCCCACAGTGTAACTGCCCCCCCCCCCAGCCTCCCTGGGTAGTGAGTCCCACAGTGTAACTGCCCTCCCAGCCTCCCTGGGTTGTGAGTCCCACAGTGTAACTGCCATCCCAACCTCCCTGGGTTGTGAGTCCCACAGTGTAACTACCCTCCCAGCCTCCCTGGGTAGTGAGTCCCACACTGTAACTGCCCCCCCCCAACCTCCCTGGGTAGTGAGACCCACAGTGTAACTGCCCCCCAGCCTCCCTGGGTAGTGAGTACCACAGTGTTTATGCCCTCCCAGCCTCCCTGGGTAGTGAGTCTCACAGTGTTACTGCCCTCCCAGCCTCCCTGGGTAGTGAGTACCACACTGTAACTGCCCTCCCAGCCTCCCTGGGTAGTGAGTCCCACAGTGTTACTGCCCTCCCTGCCTCCCTGGGTAGTGAGTCCCACAGTGCAACTACCCTCCCAGCCTCCCTGGGTAGTAAGTCCCACAGTGTAACTGCCCTCCCAGCCTCCCTGGGTAGTGAGTCCCACACTGTAACTGCCCTCCCAGCCTCCCTGGGTAGTGAGTCCCACACTGTAACTGCCCTCCCAGCCTCCCTGGGTAGTGAGTCCCACACTGTAACTGCCCCCCCAGCCTCCCTGGGTATGACTCCCACAGTGTTACTGCCCCCCCAGCCTCCCTGTGTAGTGAGTCCCACAGTGTAACTGCCCTCCCAGCCTCCCTGGGTAGTGAGTCCCACACTGTAACTGCCCCCCCAGCCTCCATGGGTAGTGAGTCCCACAGTGTAAGTGCCCCCCCAGCCTCCCTGGGTAGTGAGTCCCACAGTGTATCTGCCCTCCCAGCCTCCCTGGGTAGTGAGTCCCACAGTGTAACTGCCCTCCCAGCCTCCCTGGGTAGTGAGTCCCACAGTGTAACTACCCTCCCAGCCTCCTTGGGTAGTGAGTCTCACACTGTAACTGCCCTCCCAGCCTCCCTGGGTAGTGAGTCCCACAGTGTAACTGCCCTCCCAGTCTCCCTGGGTAGTGAGTCCCACAGTGTATCTGCCCTCCCAGCCTCCCTGGGTAGTGAGTCCCACAGTGCAACTGCCCTCCCAGCCTCCCTGGGTAGTGAGTCCCACACTGTAACTGCCCTCCCAGCCTCCCTGGGTAGTGAGTCCCACAGTGTTACTGCCCTCCCAGCTTCCCTGGGTAGTGAGTTCCACACTGTAACTGCCCTCCCAGCCTCCCTTGGTAGTGAGTCCCACACTGTAACTGCCCTCCTAGCCTCCCTGGGTAGTGAGTCCCACACTGTAACTGCCCTCCCAGTCTCCCTGGGTAGTGAGTCCCACAGTGTAACTGCCCTCCCAGCCTCCCTGGGTAGTGAGTCCCACAGTGTAACTACCCTCCCAGCCTCCTTGGGTAGCGAGTCCCACACTGTATCTGCCCTCCCAGCCTCCCTAGGTAGTGAGTCCCACAGTGTAACTACCCTCCCAGCCTCCTTGGGTAGTGAGTCTCACACTGTAACTGCCCTCCCAGCCTCCCTGGGTAGTGAGTCCCACAGTGTAACTGCCCTCCCAGTCTCCCTGGGTAGTGAGTCCCACAGTGTATCTGCCCTCCCAGCCTCCCTGGGTAGTGAGTCCCACAGTGCAACTGCCCTCCCAGCCTCCCTGGGTAGTGAGTCCCACACTGTAACTGCCCTCCCAGCCTCCCTGGGTAGTGAGTCCCACACTGTAACTGCCCTCCCAGCTTCCCTGGGTAGTGAGTTCCACACTGTAACTGCCCTCCCAGCCTCCCTTGGTAGTGAGTCCCACACTGTAACTGCCCTCCTAGCCTCCCTGGGTAGTGAGTCCCACACTGTAACTGCCCTCCCAGTCTCCCTGGGTAGTGAGTCCCACAGTGTAACTGTCCTCCCAGCCTCCCTAGGTAGTGAGTCCCAGAGTGTAACTGCCCTCCAAGCCTCTCTGGGTAGTGAGTCCCACAGTGTGACTGCCCTCCCAGCCTCCCTGGGTAGTGAGTCCCATACTGTAATTGCCCTCCCAGCCTCCCTGGGTAGTGAGTCCCACACTGTATCTGCCCTCCCAGCCTCCCTGGGTGGTGAGTCCCACAGTGTGACTGCCCTCCCAGCCTCCCTGGGTAGTGAGTCCCATACTGTAATTGCCCTCCCAGCCTCCCTGGGTAGTGAGTCCCACAGTGTTACTGCCCTCCCTGCCTCCCTGGGTAGTGAGTCCCACAGTGTAACTGCCCTCCCAGCCTCCCTGGGTAGTGAGTCCCACACTGTAACTGCACTCCCAGCCTCCCTGGGTAGTGAGTCCCACACTGTATCTGCCCTCCCAGCCTCCCTGGGTAGTGAGTCCCACAGTGTTACTGCCCTCCCTGCCTCCCTGGGTAGTGAGTCCCACAGTGTAACTGCCCTCCCAGCCTCCCTGGGTAGTGAGTCCCACACTGTAACTGCCCTCCCAGCCTCCCTGGGTAATGAGTCCCACACTGTAACTGCTCCCCCAGCCTCCCTAGGTAATGAGTCCCACAGTGTAACTGCCCTTCCAGCCTCCCTGGGTAGTGAGTCCCACAGTGTAACTGCCCTCCCAGCCTCTCTGGGTAGTGAGTCCCACAGTGTGACTGCCCTCCCAGCCTCCCTGGGTAGTGAGTCCCATACTGTAATTGCCCTCCCAGCCTCCCTGGGTAGTGAGTCCCACACTGTATCTGCCCTCCCAGCCTCCCTGGGTGGTGAGTCCCACAGTGTAACTGCCCTCCCAGCCTCCCTGGGTAGTGAGTCCCACACTGTAACTGCCCTCCTAGCCTCCCTGGGTAGTGAGTCCCACACTGTAACTGCCCTCCCAGCCTCCCTGGGTAGTGAGTCCCACACTGTAACTGCCCTCCCAGCCTCCCTGGGTAGTGAGTCCCACAGTGTAACTGCCCTCCCAGCTTCCCTGGGTAGTGAGTCCCACACTGTAACTGCCCTCCCAGCCTCCCTTGGTAGTGAGTCCCACAGTGTTACTGCCCTCCCAGCCTCCCTGGGTAGTGAGTCCCAAACTGTAACTGCCCTCCCAGCCTCCCTTGGTAGTGAGTCCCACAGTGTTACTGCCCTCCCTGCCTCACTGGGTAGTGAGTCCCACATTGTAACTACAATCCCAGCCTCCCTGGGTAGTGAGTCCCACAGTGTAATTGCCCTCCCAGCCTCCCTGGGTAGTGAGTCCCACACTGTAGCTGCCCTCCCAGCCTCCCTGGGTAGTGAGTCCCACACTGTAACTGCCCTCCCAGCCTCCCTGGGTAGTGAGTCCCACACTGTATCAGCCCTCCCAGCCTCCCTGGGTAGTGAGTCCCACAGTGTAACTGCCCCCCCCCCAGCCTCCCTGGGTAGTGAGTCCCACAGTGTAACTGCCCTCCCAGCCTCCCTGGGTAGTGAGCCCCACACTGTATCTGCCCTCCCAGCCTCCCTGGGTAGTGAGTCCCTCAGTGAAACTACCCTCCCAGCCTCCTTGGGTAGTGAGTCCCACACTGTAACTGCCCTCCCAGCCTCCCTGGGTAGTGAGTCCCACACTGTAACTGCCCTCCCAGCCTCCCTGAGTAGTGAGTCCCACACTGTAACTGCCCTCCCAGGGTAGTGAGTCCCACAGTGTAACTTCCCTCCCAGCCTCCCTGGGTAGTGAGTACCACACTGTAACTGCCCTCCCAGCCTCCCTGGGTAGTGAGTCCCACAGTGTTACTGCCCTCCCTGCCTCCCTGGGTAGTGAGTCACACAGTGTAACTGCCCTCCCAGGGTAGTGAGTCCCACACTGTAACTGCCCTCCCAGCCTCCCTGGGTAGTGAGTCCCACACTGTAACTGCCCTCCCAGCCTCCCAGAGTAGTGAGTCCCACACTGTAACTGCCCTCCCAGGGTAGTGAGTCCCACAGTGTAACTGCCCTCCCAGCCTCCCTGGGTAGTGAGTACCACACTGTAACTGCCCTCCCAGCCTCCCTGGGTAGTGAGTCCCACAGTGTTACTGCCCTCCCTGCCTCCCTGGGTAGTGAGTCCCACAGTGCAACTACACTCCCAGCCTCCCTGGGTAGTGAGTCACACAGTGTAACTGCCCTCCCAGCCTCCCTGGGTAGTGAGTCCCACACTGTAACTGCCCTCCCTGCCTCCCTGGGTAGTGAGTCCCACAGTGTAACTACAATCCCAGCCTCCCTGGGTAGTGAGTCCCACAGTGTAATTGCCCTCCCAGCCTCCCTGGGTAGTGAGTCCCACACTGTAGCTGCCCTCCCAGCCTCCCTGGGTAGTGAGTCCCACACTGTAACTGCCCTCCCAGCCTCCCTGGGTAGTGAGTCCCACACTGTATCAGCCCTCCCAGCCTCCCTGGGTAGTGAGTCCCACAGTGTAACTGCCCCCCCCAGCCTCCCTGGGTAGTGAGTCCCACAGTGTAACTGCCCTCCCAGCCTCCCTGGGTTGTGAGTCCCACAGTGTAACTGCCCCCAGCCTCCCTGGGTAGTGAGTCCCACATTGTAACTGCCCCCCCTCCCCCAGCCTCCCTGGGTAGTGATACCCACAGTGTAACTGCCCCCCCAGCCTCCCTGGGTAGTGAGTCCCACAGTGTATCTGCCCTCCCAGCCTCCCTGGGTAGTGAGTCCCACAGTGTAACTGCCCTCCCAGCCTCCCTGGGTAGTGAGTACCACAGTGTAACTGCCCTCCCAGCCTCCCTGGGTAGTGAGTCCCACAGTGTTACTGCCCTCCCTGCCTCCCTGGGTAGTGAGTCCCACAGTGCAACTACCCTCCCAGCCTCCCTGGGTAGTGAGTCCCACAGTCTAACTGCCCCCCCAGCCTCCCTGGGTAGTGAGTCCCACACTGTAACTGCCCTCCCAGCCTCCCTGGGTAGTGAGTCCCACACTGTAACTTCCCCCCCCCCCCAGCCTCCCTGGGTAGTGAGTTACACACTGTAACTGCCCTCCCAGCCTCCCTGGGTAGTGAGTCCCACAGTGTAACTGCCCTCCCAGTATCATGGGGTCAGTTATGCCATACCTGTTTCTCCCAGGTAACGTCTTGCGATACATTATTTTCTGCTCTAAGCAAAAGCACTGTATCACAATTTCTTATCCTGCAGAAAAACGGCCTCACACCCTTTATGTTAGGGTATTGTGAGGATATTTTTAAGAGAGGTCACTCAGAGTTTGTATAAGATAAGACTCATGTTTATTGAGATACAACATGATAATAAGAAACAATAAGCAAAATTGTTAATAATCCAATACTTATGCTAATCTATCTATGCAGAGATTATTTACTGGGTATGCTGTCACACTCACAAACCAACTAGGTATTACGATATATCATGCCAGTCTCGGTACGTCTCGTCTGCTGTGGCTCGCCTCCCGATTCTGTTCTAATTTAGCCTCACACAAACCTCTTTTGCCCTTTTCATACATCATGATTATCTTTGTGAAAAACAAGGGAAATAACCCAAAAAAGGCAAAGTTTCCTAACTCATTTCTACCTGCGTAGCAAATTAACCACAGGGTGTTTGTGGTCTTACATCCGTGCCATTTATCGTAAGCTCATGCATTGAGAAGGCGTGAACACCGGCTCTGCTAAGATTTCCTATCTCACCAGCACAAATTCTGTTTGCAAACTTCAGACATCTTATGTACTTATTCCAAAGCAACGAACTAGTGAATATGCGACAGTATGCTCAAGGCTGTACTAAGACACATGCTAGATACATGCTATGTATGAACCTGTGCTACCTGTGCTACCTGTGCTACCTGTAATCCATTACACCAGCCACCCTGGGTAGTGAGTCCCACAGTGTAACTGCCCTCCCAGCCTCCCTGGATAGTGAGTCCCACAGTGTAACTGCCCTCCCAGCCTCCCTGGATAGTGAGTCCCACAGTGTAACTGCCCTCCCAGCCTCCCTGGGTAGTGAGTCCCACACTGTAACTGCCCTCCCAGCCTCCCTGGGTAGTGAGTCCCACACTGTATCTGCCCTCCCAGCCTCCCTGGGTGGTGAGTCCCACACTGTAACTGCCCTCCCAGCCTCCCTGGGTAGTGAGTCCCACACTGTAACTGCCCTCCCAGCCTCCCTGGGTAGTGAGTCCCACACTGTATCTTCCCTCCCAGCCTCCCTGGGTGGTGAGTCCCACAGTGTAACTGCCCTCCCAGCCTCCCTGGGTAGTGAGTCCCACACTGTATCTTCCCTCCCAGCCTCCCTGGGTGGTGAGTCCCACACTGTAACTGCCCTCCCAGCCTCCCTGGGTAGTGAGTCCCACACTGTAACTGCTCCCCCAGCCTCCCTGGGTAGTGAGTCCCACAGTGTAACTGCCCTCCCAGCCTCCCTGGGTAGTGAGTCTCACACTGTAACTGCCCTCCCAGCCTCCCTGGGTAGTGAGTCTCACACTGTAACTGCCCTCCCAGTCTCCCTGGGTAGTGAGTCCCACAGTGTTACTGCCCTCCCTGCCTCCCTGGGTAGTGAGTCACACAGTGTAACTGCCCTCCCAGGGTAGTGAGTCCCACACTGTAACTGCCCTCCCAGCCTCCCTGGGTAGTGAGTCCCACACTGTAACTGCCCTCCCAGCCTCCCTGAGTAGTGAGTTCCACACTGTAACTGCCCTTCCAGGGTAGTGAGTCCCACAGTGTAACTGCCCTCCCAGCCTCCCTGGGTAGTGAGTACCACACTGTAACTGCCCTCCCAGCCTCCCTGGGTAGTGAGTCCCACAGTGTTACTGCCCTCCCTGCCTCCCTGGGTAGTGAGTCCCACAGTGCAACTACCCTCCCAGCCTCCCTGGGTAGTGAGTCCCACAGTGTTACTGCCCTCCCAGCCTCCCTGGGTAGTGAGTCCCACAGTGTTACTGCCCTCCCTGCCTCCCTGGGTAGTGAGTCCCACAGTGTAACTACAATCCCAGCCTCCCTGGGTAGTGAGTCCCACAGTGTAATTGCCCTCCCAGCCTCCCTGGGTAGTGAGTCCCACACTGTAGCTGCCCTCCCAGCCTCCCTGGGTAGTGAGTCCCACACTGTAACTGCCCTCCCAGCCTCCCTGGGTAGTGAGTCCCACACTGTATCAGCCCTCCCAGCCTCCCTGGGTAGTGAGTCACACAGTGTAACTGCCCCCCCCAGCCTCCCTGGGTAGTGAGTCCCACAGTGTAACTGCCCTCCCAGCCTCCCTGGGTTGTGAGTCCCACAGTGTAACTGCCCCCCAGCCTCCCTGGGTAGTGAGTCCCACATTGTAACTGCCCCCCCTCCCCCAGCCTCCCTGGGTAGTGATACCCACAGTGTAACTGCCCCCCCAGCCTCCCTGGGTAGTGAGTCCCACAGTGTATCTGCCCTCCCAGCCTCCCTGGGTAGTGAGTCCCACAGTGTAACTGCCCTCCCAGCCTCCCTGGGTAGTGAGTACCACAGTGTAACTGCCCTCCCAGTCTCCCTGGGTAGTGAGTCCCACAGTGTTACTGCCCTCCCTGCCTCCCTGGGTAGTGAGTCACACAGTGTAACTGCCCTCCCAGGGTAGTGAGTCCCACACTGTAACTGCCCTCCCAGCCTCCCTGGGTAGTGAGTCCCACACTGTAACTGCCCTCCCAGCCTCCCTGAGTAGTGAGTTCCACACTGTAACTGCCCTTCCAGGGTAGTGAGTCCCACAGTGTAACTGCCCTCCCAGCCTCCCTGGGTAGTGAGTACCACACTGTAACTGCCCTCCCAGCCTCCCTGGGTAGTGAGTCCCACAGTGTTACTGCCCTCCCTGCCTCCCTGGGTAGTGAGTCCCACAGTGCAACTACCCTCCCAGCCTCCCTGGGTAGTGAGTCCCACAGTGTTACTGCCCTCCCAGCCTCCCTGGGTAGTGAGTCCCACAGTGTTACTGCCCTCCCTGCCTCCCTGGGTAGTGAGTCCCACAGTGTAACTACAATCCCAGCCTCCCTGGGTAGTGAGTCCCACAGTGTAATTGCCCTCCCAGCCTCCCTGGGTAGTGAGTCCCACACTGTAGCTGCCCTCCCAGCCTCCCTGGGTAGTGAGTCCCACACTGTAACTGCCCTCCCAGCCTCCCTGGGTAGTGAGTCCCACACTGTATCAGCCCTCCCAGCCTCCCTGGGTAGGGAGTCACACAGTGTAACTGCCCCCCCCAGCCTCCCTGGGTAGTGAGTCCCACAGTGTAACTGCCCTCCCAGCCTCCCTGGGTTGTGAGTCCCACAGTGTAACTGCCCCCCAGCCTCCCTGGGTAGTGAGTCCCACATTGTAACTGCCCCCCCTCCCCCAGCCTCCCTGGGTAGTGATACCCACAGTGTAACTGCCCCCCCAGCCTCCCTGGGTAGTGAGTCCCACAGTGTATCTGCCCTCCCAGCCTCCCTGGGTAGTGAGTCCCACAGTGTAACTGCCCTCCCAGCCTCCCTGGGTAGTGAGTACCACAGTGTAACTGCCCTCCCAGCCTCCCTGGGTAGTGAGTCCCACAGTGTTACTGCCCTCCCTGCCTCCCTGGGTAGTGAGTCCCACAGTGCAACTACCCTCCCAGCCTCCCTGGGTAGTGAGTCCCACAGTCTAACTGCCCTCCCAGCCTCCCTGGGTAGTGAGTCCCACAGTCTAACTGCCCTCCCAGCCTCCCTGGGTAGTGAGTCCCACAGTGCAACTACCCTCCCAGCCTCCCTGGGTAGTGAGTCCCACAGTCTAACTGCCCCCCCAGCCTCCCTGGGTAGTGAGTCCCACACTGTAACTGCCCTCCCAGCCTCCCTGGGTAGTGAGTCCCACACTGTAACTTCCCCCCCCCCCCAGCCTCCCTGGGTAGTGAGTTACACACTGTAACTGCCCTCCCAGCCTCCCTGGGTAGTGAGTCCAACAGTGTAACTGGCCTCCCAGCCTCCCTGGGTAGTGAGTCCCACAGTGTAACTGCCCTCCCAGTATCATGGGGTCAGTTATGCCATACCTCTTTCTCCCAGGTAACGTCTTGCGATACATTATTTTCTGCTCTAAGCAAAAGCACTGTATCACAATTTCTTATCCTGCAGAAAAACGGCCTCACACCCTTTATGTTAGGGTATTGTGAGGATATTTTTAAGAGAGGTCACTCAGAGTTTGTATAAGATAAGACTCATGTTTATTGAGATACAACATGATAATAAGAAACAATAAGCAAAATTGTTAATAATCCAATACTTATGCTAATCTATCTATGCAGAGATTATTTACTGGGTATGCTGTCACACTCACAAACCAACTAGGTATTACGATATATCATGCCAGTCTCGGTAGGTCTCGTCTGCTGTGGCTCGCCTCCCGGTTCTGTTCTAATTTAGCCTCACACAAACCTCTATTGCCCTTTTCATACATCATGATTATCTTTGTGAAAAACAAGGGAAATAACCCAAAAACTAGCAAAGTTTCCTAACTCATTTCTACCTGCGTAGCAAATTAACCACAGGGTGTTTGTGGTCTTACATCCGTGCCATTTATCGTAAGCTCATGCATTGAGAAGGCGTGAACACCGGCTCTGCTAAGATTTCCTATCTCACCAGCACAAATTCTGTTTGCAAACTTCAGACATCTTATGTACTTATTCCAAAGCAACGAACTAGTGAATATGCGACAGTATGCTCAAAGCTGTACTAAGACACATGCTAGATACATGCTATGTATGAACCTGTGCTACCTGTGCTACCTGTAATCCATAACACCAGCCACCCTGGGTAGTGAGTCCCACAGTGTAACTGCCCTCCCAGCCTCCCTGGATAGTGAGTCCCACAGTGTAACTGCCCTCCCAGCCTCCCTGGGTAGTGAGTCCCACACTGTAACTGCCCTCCCAGCCTCCCTGGGTAGTGAGTCCCACACTGTATCTGCCCTCCCAGCCTCCCTGGGTGGTGAGTCCCACACTGTAACTGCCCTCCCAGCCTCCCTGGGTAGTGAGTCCCACACTGTAACTGCTCCCCCAGCCTCCCTAGGTAATGAGTCCCACAGTGTAACTGCCCTCCCAGCCTCCCTGGGTAGTGAGTCCCACAGTGTATCTGCCCTCCCAGCCTCCCTGGGTAGTGAGTCCCACACTGTAACTGCCCTCCCAGCCTCCCTGGGTAGTGAGTCCCACACTGTATCTGCCCTCCCAGCCTCCCTGGGTGGTGAGTCCCACAGAGTAACTGCCCTCCCAGCCTCCCTGGGTAGTGAGTCCCACACTGTATCTTCCCTCCCAGCCTCCCTGGGTAGTGAGTCTCACACTGTAACTGCCCTCCCAGCCTCCCTGGGTAGTGAGTCCCACAGTGTAACTGCCCTCCCAGCCTACCTGGGTAGTGAGTCCCACAGTGTAACTGCCCTCCCAGCCTCCCTGGGTAGTGTGTCCCACACTGTAACTGCCCCCCCCCAGCCTCCCTGGGTAGTGAGTTACACACTGTAACTGCCCTCCCAGCCTCCCTGGGTAGTGAGTCCCACAGTGTAACTGCCCTCCCAGCCTACCTGGGTAGTGAGTCCCACAGTGTAACTGCCCTCCCAGCCTCCCTGGGTAGTGTGTCCCACACTGTAACTGCCCCCCCCCAGCCTCCCTGGGTAGTGAGTTACACACTGTAACTGCCCTCCCAGCCTCCCTGGGTAGTGAGTCCAACAGTGTAACTGGCCTCCCAGCCTCCCTGGGTAGTGAGTCCCATACTGTAATTGCCCTCCCAGCCTCCCTGGGTAGTGAGTCCCACAGTGTTACTGCCCTCCCTGCCTCCCTGGGTAGTGAGTCCCACAGTGTAACTGCCCTCCCAGCCTCCCTGGGTAGTGAGTCCCACACTGTAACTGCCCTCCCAGCCTCCCTGGGTAGTGAGTCCCACACTGTATCTGCCCTCCCAGCCTCCCTGGGTGGTGAGTCCCACACTGTAACTGCCCTCCCAGCCTCCCTGGGTAGTGAGTCCCACACTGTAACTGCCCTCCCAGCCTCCCTGGGTAGTGAGTCTCACAGTGTAACTGCCCTCCCAGCCTACCTGGGTAGTGAGTCCCACAGTGTAACTGCCCTCCCAGCCTCCCTGGGTAGTGTGTCCCACACTGTAACTGCCCCCCCCCCCAGCCTCCCTGGGTAGTGAGTTACACACTGTAGCTGCCCTCCCAGCCTCCCTGGGTTGTGAGTCCCACAGTGTAACTGCCCTCCCAGCCTACCTGGGTAGTGAGTCCCACAGTGTAACTGCCCTCCCAGCCTCCCTGGGTAGTGTGTCCCACACTGTAACTGCCCCCCCCCCAGCCTCCCTGGGTAGTGAGTTACACACTGTAACTGCCCTCCCAGACTCCCTGGGTAGTGAGTCCAACAGTGTAACTGGCCTCCCAGCCTCCCTGGGTAGTGAGTCCCATACTGTAATTGCCCTCCCAGCCTCCCTGGGTAGTGAGTCCCACAGTGTTACTGCCCTCCCTGCCTCCCTGGGTAGTGAGTCCCACAGTGTAACTGCCCTCCCAGCCTCCCTGGGTAGTGAATCCCACACTGTAACTGCCCTCCCAGCCTCCCTGGGTAGTGAGTCCCACACTGTAACTGCCCTCCCAGCCTCCCTGGGTAGTGAGGCCCACACTGTATCTTCCCTCCCAGCCTCCCTGGGTGGTGAGTCCCACAGTGTAACTGCCCTCCCAGCCTCCCTGGGTAGTGAGTCCCACACTGTATCTTCCCTCCCAGCCTCCCTGGGTGATGAGTCCCACACTGTAACTGCCCTCCCAGCCTCCCTGGGTAGTGAGTCCCACACTGTAACTGCTCCCCCAGCCTACCTGGGTAGTGAGTCCCACAGTGTAACTGCCCTCCCAGCCTCCCTGGGTAGTGAGTCTCACACTGTAACTGCCCTCCCAGCCTCCCTGGGTAATGAGTCTCACACTGTAACTGCCCTCCCAGCCTCCCTGGGTAGTGAGTCCCACAGTGTAACTGCCCTCCCAGCCTACCTGGGTAGTGAGTCCCACAGTGTAACTGCCCTCCCAGCCTCCCTGGGTAGTGAGTCCCACACTGTAACTGCCCTCCCAGCCTCCCTGGGTAGTGAGTCCCACACTGTATCAGCCCTCCCAGCCTCCCTGGGTAGTGAGTCCCACAGTGTAACTGCCCCCCCCCCCCAGCCTCCCTGGGTAGTGAGTCCCACAGTGTAACTGCCCTCCCAGCCTCCCTGGGTAGTGAGCCCCACACTGTATCTGCCCTCCCAGCCTCCCTGGGTAGTGAGTCCCTCAGTGAAACTACCCTCCCAGCCTCCTTGGGTAGTGAGTCCCACACTGTAACTGCCCTCCCAGCCTCCCTGGGTAGTGAGTCCCACACTGTAACTGCCCTCCCAGCCTCCCTGAGTAGTGAGTCCCACACTGTAACTGCCCTCCCAGGGTAGTGAGTCCCACAGTGTAACTTCCCTCCCAGCCTCCCTGGGTAGTGAGTACCACACTGTAACTGCCCTCCCAGCCTCCCTGGGTAGTGAGTCCCACAGTGTTACTGCCCTCCCTGCCTCCCTGGGTAGTGAGTCACACAGTGTAACTGCCCTCCCAGGGTAGTGAGTCCCACACTGTAACTGCCCTCCCAGCCTCCCTGGGTAGTGAGTCCCACACTGTAACTGCCCTCCCAGCCTCCCAGAGTAGTGAGTCCCACACTGTAACTGCCCTCCCAGGGTAGTGAGTCCCACAGTGTAACTGCCCTCCCAGCCTCCCTGGGTAGTGAGTACCACACTGTAACTGCCCTCCCAGCCTCCCTGGGTAGTGAGTCCCACAGTGTTACTGCCCTCCCTGCCTCCCTGGGTAGTGAGTCCCACAGTGCAACTACACTCCCAGCCTCCCTGGGTAGTGAGTCCCACAGTGTAACTGCCCTCCCAGCCTCCCTGGGTTGTGAGTCCCACAGTGTAACTGCCCCCAGCCTCCCTGGGTAGTGAGTCCCACATTGTAACTGCCCCCCCTCCCCCAGCCTCCCTGGGTAGTGATACCCACAGTGTAACTGCCCCCCCAGCCTCCCTGGGTAGTGAGTCCCACAGTGTATCTGCCCTCCCAGCCTCCCTGGGTAGTGAGTCCCACAGTGTAACTGCCCTCCCAGCCTCCCTGGGTAGTGAGTACCACAGTGTAACTGCCCTCCCAGCCTCCCTGGGTAGTGAGTCCCACAGTGTTACTGCCCTCCCTGCCTCCCTGGGTAGTGAGTCCCACAGTGCAACTACCCTCCCAGCCTCCCTGGGTAGTGAGTCCCACAGTCTAACTGCCCCCCCAGCCTCCCTGGGTAGTGAGTCCCACACTGTAACTGCCCTCCCAGCCTCCCTGGGTAGTGAGTCCCACACTGTAACTTCCCCCCCCCCCCAGCCTCCCTGGGTAGTGAGTTACACACTGTAACTGCCCTCCCAGCCTCCCTGGGTAGTGAGTCCAACAGTGTAACTGCCCTCCCAGCCTCCCTGGGTAGTGAGTCCCACACTGTAACTGCCCTCCCAGCCTCCCTGGGTAGTGAGTCCCACACTGTAACTGCCCCCCCAGCCTCCCTGGGTATGACTCCCACAGTGTTACTGCCCCCCCAGCCTCCCTGTGTAGTGAGTCCCACAGTGTAACTGCCCTCCCAGCCTCCCTGGGTAGTGAGTCCCACACTGTAACTGCCCCCCCAGCCTCCATGGGTAGTGAGTCCCACAGTGTAAGTGCCCCCCCAGCCTCCCTGGGTAGTGAGTCCCACAGTGTATCTGCCCTCCCAGCCTCCCTGGGTAGTGAGTCCCACAGTGTAACTGCCCTCCCAGCCTCCCTGGGTAGTGAGTCCCACAGTGTAACTACCCTCCCAGCCTCCTTGGGTAGTGAGTCTCACACTGTAACTGCCCTCCCAGCCTCCCTGGGTAGTGAGTCCCACAGTGTAACTGCCCTCCCAGTCTCCCTGGGTAGTGAGTCCCACAGTGTATCTGCCCTCCCAGCCTCCCTGGGTAGTGAGTCCCACAGTGCAACTGCCCTCCCAGCCTCCCTGGGTAGTGAGTCCCACACTGTAACTGCCCTCCCAGCCTCCCTGGGTAGTGAGTCCCACAGTGTTACTGCCCTCCCAGCTTCCCTGGGTAGTGAGTTCCACACTGTAACTGCCCTCCCAGCCTCCCTTGGTAGTGAGTCCCACACTGTAACTGCCCTCCTAGCCTCCCTGGGTAGTGAGTCCCACACTGTAACTGCCCTCCCAGTCTCCCTGGGTAGTGAGTCCCACAGTGTAACTGCCCTCCCAGCCTCCCTGGGTAGTGAGTCCCACAGTGTAACTACCCTCCCAGCCTCCTTGGGTAGCGAGTCCCACACTGTATCTGCCCTCCCAGCCTCCCTAGGTAGTGAGTCCCACAGTGTAACTACCCTCCCAGCCTCCTTGGGTAGTGAGTCTCACACTGTAACTGCCCTCCCAGCCTCCCTGGGTAGTGAGTCCCACAGTGTAACTGCCCTCCCAGTCTCCCTGGGTAGTGAGTCCCACAGTGTATCTGCCCTCCCAGCCTCCCTGGGTAGTGAGTCCCACAGTGCAACTGCCCTCCCAGCCTCCCTGGGTAGTGAGTCCCACACTGTAACTGCCCTCCCAGCCTCCCTGGGTAGTGAGTCCCACAGTGTTACTGCCCTCCCAGCTTCCCTGGGTAGTGAGTTCCACACTGTAACTGCCCTCCCAGCCTCCCTTGGTAGTGAGTCCCACACTGTAACTGCCCTCCTAGCCTCCCTGGGTAGTGAGTCCCACACTGTAACTGCCCTCCCAGTCTCCCTGGGTAGTGAGTCCCACAGTGTAACTGTCCTCCCAGCCTCCCTAGGTAGTGAGTCCCAGAGTGTAACTGCCCTCCAAGCCTCTCTGGGTAGTGAGTCCCACAGTGTGACTGCCCTCCCAGCCTCCCTGGGTAGTGAGTCCCATACTGTAATTGCCCTCCCAGCCTCCCTGGGTAGTGAGTCCCACACTGTATCTGCCCTCCCAGCCTCCCTGGGTGGTGAGTCCCACAGTGTGACTGCCCTCCCAGCCTCCCTGGGTAGTGAGTCCCATACTGTAATTGCCCTCCCAGCCTCCCTGGGTAGTGAGTCCCACAGTGTTACTGCCCTCCCTGCCTCCCTGGGTAGTGAGTCCCACAGTGTAACTGCCCTCCCAGCCTCCCTGGGTAGTGAGTCCCACACTGTAACTGCACTCCCAGCCTCCCTGGGTAGTGAGTCCCACACTGTATCTGCCCTCCCAGCCTCCCTGGGTAGTGAGTCCCACAGTGTTACTGCCCTCCCTGCCTCCCTGGGTAGTGAGTCCCACAGTGTAACTGCCCTCCCAGCCTCCCTGGGTAGTGAGTCCCACACTGTAACTGCCCTCCCAGCCTCCCTGGGTAATGAGTCCCACACTGTAACTGCTCCCCCAGCCTCCCTAGGTAATGAGTCCCACAGTGTAACTGCCCTTCCAGCCTCCCTGGGTAGTGAGTCCCACAGTGTAACTGCCCTCCCAGCCTCTCTGGGTAGTGAGTCCCACAGTGTGACTGCCCTCCCAGCCTCCCTGGGTAGTGAGTCCCATACTGTAATTGCCCTCCCAGCCTCCCTGGGTAGTGAGTCCCACACTGTATCTGCCCTCCCAGCCTCCCTGGGTGGTGAGTCCCACAGTGTGACTGCCCTTCCAGCCTCCCTGGGTAGTGAGTCCCATACTGTAATTGCCCTCCCAGCCTCCCTGGGTAGTGAGTCCCACAGTGTTACTGCCCTCCCTGCCTCCCTGGGTAGTGAGTCCCACAGTGTAACTGCCCTCCCAGCCTCCCTGGGTAGTGAGTCCCACACTGTAACTGCCCTCCCAGCCTCCCTGGGTAGTGAGTCCCACACTGTATCTGCCCTCCCAGCATCCCTGGGTAGTGAGTCCCACAGTGTTACTGCCCTCCCTGCCTCCCTGGGTAGTGAGTCCCACAGTGTAACTGCCCTCCCAGCCTCCCTGGGTAGTGAGTCCCACACTGTAACTGCCCTCCCAGCCTCCCTGGGTAGTGAGTCCCACACTATAACTGCTCCCCCAGCCTCCCTAGGTAATGAGTCCCACAGTGTAACTGCCCTTCCAGCCTCCCTGGGTAGTGAGTCCCACAGTGTAACTGCCCTCCCAGCCTCCCTGGGTAGTGAGTCCCACACTGTAACTGCCCCCCCCAGCCTCCCTAGGTAGTGAGTCCCAT
The DNA here is from genome assembly GCF_040206685.1 of Ascaphus truei. Lineage (NCBI taxonomy): Eukaryota > Metazoa > Chordata > Amphibia > Anura > Ascaphidae > Ascaphus > Ascaphus truei. The sequence continues at coordinate 70,128 of NW_027456981.1, read as the reverse complement.
AGTGTAACTGCCCTCCCAGCCTCCCTGGGTAGTGAGTCCCACACTGTATCTGCCCTCCCATCCTCCCTGGGTAGTGAGTCTCACACTGTAACTGCCCTCCCAGCCTCCCTGGGTAGTGAGTCCCACAGTGTAACTGCCCTCCCAGCCTACCTGGGTAGTGAGTCCCACAGTGTAACTGGCCTCCCAGCCTCCCTGGGTAGTGAGTCCCACACTGTAACTGCCCTCCCAGCCTCCCTGGGTAGTGAGTCCCACACTGTATCTGCCCTCCCAGCCTCCCTGGGTGGTGAGTCCCACACTGTAACTGCCCTCCCAGCCTCCCTGGGTAGTGAGTCCCACACTGTAACTGCCCCCCCCCCAGCCTCCCTAGGTAGTGAGTCCCATAGTGTAACTGCCCTCCCAGCCTCCCTGGGTAGTGAGTCCCACACTGTATCTGCCCTCCCATCCTCCCTGGGTAGTGAGTCTCACACTGTAACTGCCCTCCCAGCCTCCCTGGGTAGTGAGTCCCACAGTGTAACTGCCCTCCCAGCCTACCTGGGTAGTGAGTCCCACAGTGTAACTGCCCTCCCAGCCTACCTGGGTAGTGAGTCCCACAGTGTAACTGCCCTCCCAGCCTCCCTGGGTAGTGTGTCCCACACTGTAACTGCCCCCCCCCCAGCCTCCCTGGGTAGTGAGTTACAAACTGTAACTGCCCTCCCAGCCTCCCTGGGTAGTGAGTCCCACAGTGTAACTGCCCTCCCAGTATCATGGGGTCAGTTATGCCATACCTGTTTCTCCCAGGTAATTCTTGCGATACAGTGCTTTTGCTTAGAGCAGAAAATAATGTATCACAATTTCTTATCCTGCAGAAAAACGGCCTCACACCCTTTATGTTAGGGTATTGTGAGGATATTTTTAAGAGAGGTCACTCAGAGTTTGTATAAGATAAGACTCATGTTTATTGAGATACAACATGATAATAAGAAACAATAAGCAAAATTGTTAATAATCCAATACTTATGCTAATCTATCTATGCAGAGATTATTTACTGGGTATGCTGTCACACTCACAAACCAACTAGGTATTACGATATATCATGCCAGTCTCGGTAGGTCTCGTCTGCTGTGGCTCGCCACCCGATTCTGTTCTAATTTAGCCTCACACAAACCTCTTTTGCCCTTTTCATACATCATGATTATCTATGTGAAAAACAAGAGAAATAACTCAAAAACTAGCAAAGTTTCCTAACTCATTTCTACCTGCGTAGCAAATTAACCACAGGGTGTTTGTGGTCTTACATCCGTGCCATTTATCGTAAGCTCATGCATTGAGAAGGCGTGAACACCGGCTCTGCTAAGATTTCCTATCTCACCAGCACAAATTCTGTTTGCAAACTTCAGACATCTTATGTACTTATTCCAAAGCAACGAACTAGTGAATATGCGACAGTATGCTCAAAGCTGTACTAAGACACATGCTAGATACATGCTATGTATGAACCTGTGCTACCTGTGCTACCTGTGCTACCTGTAATCCATAACACCAGCCACCCTGGGTAGGGAGTCCCACAGTGTAACTGCCCTCCCAGCCTCCCTGGATAGTGAGTCCCACAGTGTAACTGCCCTCCCAGCCTCCCTGGGTAGTGAGTCCCACAGTGTAACTGCCCTCCCAGTCTCCCTGGGTAGTGAGTCCCACAGTGTATCTGCCCTCCCAGCCTCCCTGGGTAGTGAGTCCCACAGTGTATCTGCCCTCCCAGCCTCCCTGGGTAGTGAGTCCCACAGTGTAACTGCCCTCCCAGCCTCCCTGGGTAGTGAGTCCCACAGTGTAACTGCCCTCCCAGTCTCCCTGGGTAGTGAGTCCCACAGTGTATCTGCCCTCCCAGCCTCCCTGGGTAGTGAGTCCCACAGTGTATCTGCCCTCCCAGCCTCCCTGGGTAGTGAGTCCCACAGTGTAACTGCCCTCCCAGCCTCCCTGGGTAGTGAGTCCCACACTGTAACTGCCCCCCCCAGCCTCCCTGGGTAGTGAGTCCCACAGTGTAACTGCCCCCCCAGCCTCCCTGGGTAGTGAGTCCCACACTGTATCTGCCCTCCCATCCTCCCTGGGTAGTGAGTCTCACATTGTAACTGCCCTCCCAGCCTCCCTGGGTAGTGAGTCCCACAGTGTAACTGCCCTCCCAGCCTACCTGGGTAGTGAGTCCCACAGTGTAACTGCCCTCCCAGCCTCCCTCGGTAGTGTGTCCCACACTGTAACTGCCCCCCCCCCCAGCCTCCCTGGGTAGTGAGTTACACACTGTAACTGCCCTCCCAGCCTCCCTGGGTGGTGAGTCCCACAGTGTAACTGCCCTCCCAGCCTCCCTGGATGTGAGTCCACAGTGTAACTGCCCTTATGCCATTATATTTTTTACATTACACATATTGGACTTTTGGTTCTTTTTTTCGTCTGGTTCTTTAATGAACGTTTTCACCTATTCTCCGTTTGGTGCTCTCTCGTATACAGAAACATGTTTTGATGGCACACGGGCACACACTCACCCCCTGGCACCGCCGTAGCCTTGGGTGGTAGCAGGTGTGAGGAATCTGATCTTGGATCACCGCCAACCACAGCATGGGACAATTGGTCACGGCCGTTTCGCCTCGAGCAAATGATGGCCGGCAATGTGCCGTGACTCACCCCATTGCCGGAACCTGCCGCCGGCCACTTCCCCACTAAGTGCCTAATCCCCATACCCAAAGCCCTAACCCTAAAAAACCCTTTCCTTAAGCCCTTACCTTAAGCCCCGACCTTAAACCCTTACACTAAGCCCTTACCCTAAACACCTTAAATTAACCCCCTACCCTAACCACTAAAAAAAAACTTAAATGAACCCCCTATCTTAACTGCTTAAACCCCTTAAATAAACCCCCTACCCTAAGCACTAAAACCCCTTAAATTAACCCCAAACGGTCATGCCCGAATCAATAACCGAATGCCCAGGCCAAAATCAGACACATGAGCCATGGTTTGTATTATGGAACATGCGCAGGGAGAGCAGAGTGAGGGCGTGTCAGAGGCTCGCGCTCCAGTTATTAGTGATACAGAAGCAGAATATACACGGCACCGTCATTATACGGAGTGAAAGGGTTAAAATAATATGTACCTTTTATACGTCTTATATGATCTGTTTTATGCTCTAGTTTTCTGTAACAGAAACGAAACTTAGAGTTTCTAAGAGAAACGAAACTTGAGGTTTATAGCTGTCTTGCCCTTAGAAATGTACAGATCTGTAATCCAGCCCCCGTTCCTCCTGTTCCTGTATAATTATTCTGTGGGTGCTAGAATAACCTGACGTTGGAAAGCAGGGGCTCCTGTGTTTCTGTGCTCCTGCTTCCCGGGCTCGTGCCGCCAAATCCGAGAGGGAGAGAATATTCAGTGCCGCGCCAAAATCTCCCCGGGTTCAATAAAGTGTGGTTGTGCCTGCCCTACGGGGCGATTAGTCGGATCCGCCCCAGGACCTAACACAGAGTAATCAATGCAATGCCCATATAAAGAGTATTGCTCACAAGATATATGTTTCTATAATATTATATTACAGTGACCCCCCCCTAACTTTCCCTAATCTGCGTAATACACATTTATTACAGTGACCCCCCTAACTTTCCCTAATCTGCGTAATACACATTTATTACAGTGACCCCCCTAACTTTCCCTAATCTGCGTAATACACATTTATTACAGTCCCCCCCCCTAATTTTCCCTAATCTGCGTAATACACATTTATTACAGTGACCCCCCTAACTTTCCCTAATCTGCTGAATACACATTTATTACAGTCCCCCCCCCTAACTTTCCCTAATCTGCGTAATACACATTTATTACAGTGACCCCCCTAACTTTCCCTAATCTGCGTAATACACATTTATTACAGTCCCCCCCCCTAACTTTCCCTAATCTGCGTAATACACATTTATTACAGTGACCCCCCTAACTTTCCCTAATCTGCGTAATACACATTTATTACAGTGACCCCCCTAACTTTCCCTAATCTGCGTAATACACATTTATTACAGTGACCCCCCTAATTTCCCCTAATCTGCGTAATACACATTTATTACAGTGACCCCCCTAACTTCCCCTAATCTGCTTAATACACATTTATTACAGTGACCCCCCTAACTTCCCCTAATCTGCGTAATACACATTTATTACAGTGACCCCTAACTTTCCCTAATCTGCTGAATACACATTTATTACAGTGATCCCCTAACTTTCCCTAATCTTCTTAATACACATTTATTACAGTGACCCCCCCTAACTTTCCCTAATCTGCTTAATACACATTTATTACAGTGACCCCTAACTTTCCCTAATCTTCTTAATACACATTTATTACAGTGACCCCCCTAATTTCCCCTAATCTGCTTAATACACATTTATTACAGTGACCCCCCTAACTTTCCCTAATCTGCTGAATACACATTTATTACAGTGATCCCCTAACTTTCCCTAATCTTCTTAATACACATTTATTACAGTAGCCCCCTAATTTTCCCTAATCTGCGTAATACACATTTATTACAGTGACCCCCCTAATTTCCCCTAATCTGCTTAATACACATTTATTACAGTGACCCCTAACTTTCCCTAATCTGCGTAATACACATTTATTACAGTGATCCCCTAACTTTCCCTAATCTTCTTAATACACATTTATTACAGTAGCCCCCTAATTTTCACTAATCTGCGTAATACACATTTATTACAGTGACCCCCCTAATTTCCCCTAATCTGCTTAATACACATTTATTACAGTGACCCCCCTAATTTCCCCTAATCTGCGTAATACACATTTATTACAGTGACCCCCCTAACTTTCCCTAATCTGCGTAATACACATTTATTACAGTGACCCCCCTAACTTTCCCTAATCTGCTGAATACACATTTATTACAGTGACCCCCCTAACTTCCCCTATTCTGCTTAATACACATTTATTACAGTGACCCCCCTAACTTTCCCTAATCTGCTGAATACACATTTATTACAGTGACCCCCCTAACTTCCCCTAATCTGCTTAATACACATTTATTACAGTGACCCCCCTAACTTTCCCTAATCTGCTGAATACACATTTATTACAGTGATCCCCTAACTTTCCCTAATCTTCTTAATACACATTTATTACAGTAGCCCCCTAATTTTCACTAATCTGCGTAATACACATTTATTACAGTGACCCCCCTAATTTCCCCTAATCTGCTTAATACACATTTATTACAGTGACCCCCCTAACTTTCCCTAATCTGCTTAATACACATTTATTACAGTGACCCCCCTAACTTTCCCTAATCTGCTGAATACACATTTATTACAGTGATCCCCTAACTTTCCCTAATCTTCTTAATACACATTTATTACAGTGACCCCCCTAATTTTCACTAATCTGCGTAATACACATTTATTACAGTGACCCCCCTAATTTCCCCTAATCTGCTTAATACACATTTATTACAGTGACCCCCCTAACTTTCCCTAATCTGCTGAATACACATTTATTACAGTGACCCCCCTAACTTTCCCTAATCTGCTTAATACACATTTATTACGGTGACCCCCCTAACTTCCCCTAATCTGCGTAATACACATTTATTACAGTGACCCCCTAACTTCCCCTAATCTGCGTAATACACATTTATTACAGTGACCCCCCTAACTTCCCCTAATCTGCTGAATACACATTTATTACAGTGACCCCCTAACTTCCCCTAATCTGCTTAATACACATTTATTACAGTGACCCCCCTAACTTTCCCTAATCTGCTGAATACACATTTATTACAGTGACCCCCCTAACTTCCCCTAATCTGCGTAATACACATTTATTACAGTGACCCCCCTAACTTTCCCTAATCTGCGTAATACACATTTATTACAGTGACCCCCCTAACTTTCCCTTATCTGCTTAATACACATTTATTACAGTGACCCCCCTAACTTCCCCTAATCTTCTTAATCCACATTTATTACAGTGACCCCCCAAACTTTCCCTAATCTGTTGAATACACATTTATTACAGTGACCCCCCTAATTTTCCCTAATCTGCGTAATACACATTTATTACAGTGACCCCCCTAACTTTCCCTAATCTGCTTAATACACATTTATAACAGTGACCCCCCTAACTTTCCCTAATCTGCTGAATACACATTTATTACAGTGACCCCCTAACTTTCCCTAATCTTCTTAATACACATTTATTACAGTGACCCCCCTAACTTCCCCTAATCTGCGTAATACACATTTATTACAGTGACCCCCCTAACTTTCCCTAATCTGCGTAATACACATTTATTACAGTGACCCCCCTAACTTTCCCTAATCTGCGTAATACACATTTATTACAGTGACCCCCCTAACTTTCCCTAATCTGCGTAATACACATTTATTAGAGTGACCCCCCTAACTTTCCCTAATCTTCTTATTACACATTTATTACAGTGACCCCCCTAACTTCCCCTAATCTGCTGAATACACATTTATTACAGTGACCCCTAACTGCCCCTAATCTTCTTAATACACATTTATTACAGTGACCCCCCTAACTTCCCCTAATCTGCTGAATACACATTTATTACAGTGACCCCCCTAACTTCCCCTAATCTGCGTAATACACATTTATTACAGTGACCCCCCTAACTTCCCCTAATCTTCTTAATACACATTTATTACAGTGACCCCCCTAACTTCCCCTAATCTTCTTAATACACATTTATTACAGTGACCCCCCTTACTTTCCCTAATCTGCTGAATACACATTTATTACAGTGACCCCCCTAACTTCCCCTAATCTGCGTAATACACATTTATTACAGTGACCCCCCTAACTTTCCCTAATCTGCGTAATACACATTTATTACAGTGACCCCCCTAACTTTCCCTTATCTGCTTAATACACATTTATTACAGTGACCCCCCTAACTTCCCCTAATCTTCTTAATCCACATTTATTACAGTGACCCCCCAAACTTTCCCTAATCTGTTGAATACACATTTATTACAGTGACCCCCCTAATTTTCCCTAATCTGCGTAATACACATTTATTACAGTGACCCCCCTAACTTTCCCTAATCTGCTTAATACACATTTATAACAGTGACCCCCCTAACTTTCCCTAATCTGCTGAATACACATTTATTACAGTGACCCCCTAACTTTCCCTAATCTTCTTAATACACATTTATTACAGTGACCCCCCTAACTTCCCCTAATCTGCGTAATACACATTTATTACAGTGACCCCCCTAACTTTCCCTAATCTGCGTAATACACATTTATTACAGTGACCCCCCTAACTTTCCCTAATCTGCGTAATACACATTTATTACAGTGACCCCCCTAACTTTCCCTAATCTGCGTAATACACATTTATTAGAGTGACCCCCCTAACTTTCCCTAATCTTCTTATTACACATTTATTACAGTGACCCCCCTAACTTCCCCTAATCTGCGTAATACACATTTATTACAGTGACCCCCCTAACTTTCCCTAATCTGCGTAATACACATTTATTAGAGTGACCCCCCTAATTTTCCCTAATCTGCATAATACACATTTATTACAGTGACCCCCTAACTTTCCCTAATCTGCTTAATACACATTTATTACAGTGACCCCCCCTAACTTTCCCTAATCTGTTTAATACACATTTATTACAGTGACCCCCTAACTTTCCCTAATCTGCGTAATACACATTTATTACAGTGACCCCCCTAACTTCCCCTAATCTGCTTAATACACATTTATTACAGTGACCCCCTAACTTCCCCTAATCTGCTTAATACACATTTATTACAGTGACCCCCCTAACTTTCCCTAATCTGCGTAATACACATTTATTACAGTGACCCCCCTAACTTCCCCTAATCTGCGTAATACACATTTATTACAGTGACCCCCCTAATTTCCCCTAATCTGCGTAATACACATTTATTAGAGTGACCCCCCTAACTTCCCCTAATCTGCGTAATACACATTTATTACAGTGACCCCCCTAACTTTCCCTAATCTGCGTAATACACATTTATTAGAGTGACCCCCCTAATTTTCCCTAATCTGCATAATACACATTTATTACAGTGACCCCCTAACTTTCCCTAATCTGCTTAATACACATTTATTACAGTGACCCCCCTAACTTCCCCTAATCTGCTGAATACACATTTATTACAGTGACCCCCCTAACTTTCCCTAATCTGTTTAATACACATTTATTACAGTGACCCCCTAACTTTCCCTAATCTGTTTAATACACATTTATTACAGTGACCCCCCTAACTTCCCCTAATCTGCGTAATACACATTTATTACAGTGACCCCCTAACTTTCCCTAATCTGTTTAATACACATTTATTACAGTGACCCCCCTAACTTCCCCTAATCTGCTTAATACACATTTATTACAGTGACCCCCCTAACATTCCCTAATCTGCATAATACACATTTATTACAGTGACCCCCTAACTTTCCCTAATCTGTTTAATACACATTTATTACAGTGACCCCCCTAACTTCCCCTAATCTGCTTAATACACATTTATTACAGTGACCCCCCTAACATTCCCTAATCTGCATAATACACATTTATTACAGTGACCCCCCTAACATTCCCTAATCTGCATAATACACATTTATTACAGTGACCCCCCTAACTTCCCCTAATCTGTTTAATACACATTTATTACAGTGACCCCCTAACTTCCCCTAATCTGCGTAATACACATTTATTACAGTGACCCCCCTAACTTTCCCTAATCTGCTGAATACACATTTATTACAGTGACCCCCTAACTTTCCCTAATCTGCTGAATACACATTTATTACAGTGACCCCTAACTTTCCCTAATCTGCGTAATACACATTTATTACAGTGACCCCCCTAACTTTCCCTAATCTGCGTAATACACATTTATTACAGTGACCCCCCCTAATTTCCCCTAATCTGCGTATTACACATTTATTACAGTGACCCCCCTAACTTTCCCATATCTGCTGAATACACATTTATTACAGTGACCCCCCTAACTTTCCCTAATCTGCGTAATACACATTTATTACAGTGACCCCCCTAATTTCCCCTAATCTTCTTAATACACATTTATTACAGTGACCCCCCTTACTTTCCCTAATCTGCGTAATACACATTTATTACAGTGACCCCCCTAACTTCCCCTAATCTGCGTAATACACATTTATTACAGTGACCCCCCCTAACTTCCCCTAATCTGCGTAATACACATTTATTACAGTGACCCCCCTAACTTTCCCTAATCTGCGTAATACACATTTATTACAGTGACCCCCCTAACTTTCCCTAATCTGCATAATACACATTTATTACAGTGACCCCCCTAACTTTCCCTAATCTGTTTAATACACATTTATTACAGTGACCCCCCTAACTTCCCCTAATCTGCGTAATACACATTTATTACAGTGACCCCCCTAACTTCCCCTAATCTGCGTAATACACATTTATTACAGTGACCCCCCTAACTTTCCCTAATCTGCTGAATACACATTTATTACAGTGACCCCTAACTTTCCCTAATCTGCGTAATACACATTTATTACAGTGACCCCCCTAACTTCCCCTAATCTTCTTAATACACATTTATTACAGTGACCCCCCCTAACTTTCCCTAATCTGCTGAATACACATTTATTACAGTGACCCCCCTAACTTTCCCTAATCTGCTGAATACACATTTATTACAGTGACCCCTAACTTTCCCTAATCTGCTGAATACACATTTATTACAGTGACCCCCCTAACTTTCCCTAATCTGCATAATACACATTTATTACAGTGACCCCCTAACTTTCCCTAATCTGCGTAATACACATTTATTACAGTGACCCCCCTAATTTCCCCTAATCTTCTTAATACACATTTATTACAGTGACCCCCCTAACTTTCCCTAATCTGCGTAATACACATTTATTACAGTGACCCCCCCTAACTTCCCCTAATCTGCGTAATACACATTTATTACAGTGACCCCCCTAACTTTCCCTAATCTGCGTAATACACATTTATTACAGTGACCCCCCTAACTTCCCCTAATCTGCGTAATACACATTTATTACAGTGACCCCCCCTAACTTCCCCTAATCTTCTTAATACACATTCATTACAGTGACCCCCTAACTTTCCCTAATCTGCTTAATACACATTTATTACAGTGACCCCCCTAACTTTCCCTAATCTGCTTAATACACATTTATTACAGTGACCCCCCTAACTTCCCCTAATCTTCTTAATCCACATTTATTACAGTGACCCCCCAAACTTTCCCTAATCTGTTGAATACACATTTATTACAGTGACCCCCCTAACTTTCCCTAATCTGCGTAATACACATTTATTACAGTGACCCCCCCTAACTTCCCCTAATCTTCTTAATCCACATTTATTACAGTGACCCCCCAAACTTTCCCTAATCTGCTGAATACACATTTATTACAGTGACCCCCCTAACTTTCCCTAATCTGCTGAATACACATTTATTACAGTGACCCCCTAACTTTCCCTAATCTGTTGAATACACATTTATTACAGTGACCCCCCTAACTTTCCCTAATCTGCGTAATACACATTTATTACAGTGACCCCCTAACTTTCCCTAATCTGTTGAATACACATTTATTACAGTGACCCCCCTAACTTTCCCTAATCTGCGTAATACACATTTATTACAGTGACCCCCCTAACTTTCCCTAATCTGTTGAATACACATTTATTACAGTGACCCCCCCTAACTTTCCCTAATCTGCGTAATACACATTTATTACAGTGACCCCTAACTTTCCCTAATCTGTTGAATACACATTTATTACAGTGACCCCCCTAACTTTCCCTAATCTGCGTAATACACATTTATTACAGTGACCCCCCTAACTTCCCCTAATCTTCTTAATCCACATTTATTACAGTGACCCCCCAAACTTTCCCTAATCTGCTGAATACACATTTATTACAGTGACCCCCCTAACTTTCCCTAATCTGCTGAATACACATTTATTACAGTGACCCCCTAACTTTCCCTAATCTGCGTAATACACATTTATTACAGTGACCCCCCTAACTTTCCCTAATCTGCGTAATACACATTTATTACAGTGACCCCCCTAACTTTCCCTAATCTGCCGAATATACATTTATTACAGTGACCCCCCCTAACTTTCCCTAATCTGCATTATATACATTTATTACAGTGACCCCCCTAACTTCCCCTAATCTTTTTAATACACATTTATTAGAGTGACCCCCCTAACTTTCCCTAATCTGCCGAATACACATTTATTACAGTGACCCCCCTAACTTTCCCTAATCTGCGTAATACACATTTATTACAGTGACCCCCTAACTTTCCCTAATCTGCATTATATACATTTATTACAGTGACCCCCCCTAACTTCCCCTAATCTGTTTAATACACATTTATTAGAGTGACCCCCCTAATTTTCCCTAATCTGCATAATTCACATTTATTACAGTGACCCCCCTAACTTTCCCTAATCTGCTGAATACACATTTATTACAGTGACCCCCCTAACATTCCCTAATCTGCTTAATACACATTTATTACAGTGACCCCCCTAACTTCCCCTAATCTGCTGAATACACATTTATTACAGTGACCCCCTAACATTCCCTAATCTGCTTAATACACATTTATTACAGTGACCCCCTAACTTTACCTAATCAACTTAATACACATTTATTACAGTGACCCCCCTAACTTCCCATAATCTGTTTAATACACATTTATTAGAGTGACCCCCCTAATTTTCCCTAATCTGCATAATACACATTTATTACAGTGACCCCCCTAACTTTCCCTAATCTGTTTAATACACATTTATTACAGTGACCCCCCTAACTTCCCCTAATCTGCGTAATACACATTTATTACAGTGACCCCCCTAACTTTCCCTAATCTGCTGAATACACATTTATTACAGTGACCCCCTAACTTTCCCATTTCTGCTGAATACACATTTATTACAGTGACCCCCCTAACTTCCCCTATTCTGCGTAATACACATTTATTACAGTGACCCCCCTAACTTCCCCTAATCTGCGTAATACACATTTATTACAGTGACCCCCCTAACTTCCCCTAATCTGCGTAATACACATTTATTACAGTGACCCCCCTAACTTCCCCTAATCTGCGTAATACACATTTATTACAGTGACCCCCCTAACTTCCCCTAATCTGCGTAATACACATTTATTACAGTGACCCCCCTAACTTTCCCTAATCTGCGTAATACACATTTATTACAGTGACCCCCCTAACATTCCCTAATCTGTTTAATACACATTTATTACAGTGACCCCCCTAACATTCCCTAATCTGTTTAATACACATTTATTACAGTGACCCCCCTAACTTCCCCTAATCTGCGTAATACACATTTATTACAGTGACCCCCCTAACTTTCCCTAATCTGCGTAATACACATTTATTACAGTGACCCCCCTAACTTTCCCTAATCTGCGTAATACACATTTATTACAGTGACCCCCCTAACTTTCCCTAATCTGTTTAATACACATTTATTACAGTGACCCCCCTAACTTTCCCTAATCTGTTTAATACACATTTATTACAGTGACCCCCCTAACTTTCCCTAATCTGCTGAATACACATTTATTACAGTGACCCCCTAACTTTCCCTAATCTGCGTATTACACATTTATTACAGTGACCCCCCTAACTTTCCCTAATCTGCGTAATACACATTTATTACAGTGACCCCCCTAACTTCCCCTAATCTGCTGAATACACATTTATTACAGTGACCCCTAACTTTCCCTAATCTGCTGAATACACATTTATTACAGTGACCCCTAACTTTCCCTAATCTGCTGAATACACATTTATTACAGTGACCCCCCTAACTTTCCCTAATCTGCGTAATACACATTTATTACAGTGACCCCCTAACTTTCCCATATCTGCTGAATACACATTTATTACAGTGACCCCCCTAACTTTCCCTAATCTGCTGAATACACATTTATTACAGTGACCCCCCTAACTTTCCCTAATCTGCGTAATACACATTTATTACAGTGACCCCCCTAACTTTCCCTAATCTGCGTAATACACATTTATTACAGTGATCCCCCTAACTTTCCCTAATCTGTTGAATACACATTTATTACAGTGACCCCCCTAACTTTCCCTAATCTGCGTAATACACATTTATTACAGTGACCCCTAACTTTCCCTAATCTGCTGAATACACATTTATTACAGTGACCCCCCCTAACTTTCCCTAATCTGCTGAATACACATTTATTACAGTGACCCCCCTAACTTCCCCTAATCTGCGTAATACACATTTATTACAGTGACCCCCTAACTTTCCCATATCTGCTGAATACACATTTATTACAGTGACCCCCCTAACTTTCCCTAATCTGCGTAATACACATTTATTACAGTGACCCCCCTAACTTTCCCTAATCTGCGTAATACACATTTATTACAGTGACCCCCCTAACTTCCCCTAATCTGCGTAATACACATTTATTACAGTGACCCCCCCTAACTTCCCCTAATCTGCTGAATACACATTTATTACAGTGACCCCCCTAACTTTCCCTAATCTGCGTAATACACATTTATTACAGTGACCCCCCTAACTTCCCCTAATCTACGTAATACACATTTATTACAGTGACCCCCCTAACTTTCCCATATCTGCTGAATACACATTTATTACAGTGACCCCCCTAACTTTCCCTAATCTGCGTAATACACATTTATTACAGTGACCCCCCTAACTTCCCCTATTCTGCTGAATACACATTTATTACAGTGACCCCCTAACTTCCCCTAATCTGCGTAATACACATTTATTACAGTGACCCCCCTAACTTTCCCTAATCTGCGTAATACACATTTATTACAGTGACCCCCCTAACTTTCCCTAATCTGCGTAATACACATTTATTACAGTGACCCCCCTAACTTTCCCTAATCTGCTGAATACACATTTATTACAGTGACCCCCTAACTTTCCCATTTCTGCTGAATACACATTTATTACAGTGACCCCCCTAACTTCCCCTATTCTGCGTAATACACATTTATTACAGTGACCCCCCTAACTTCCCCTAATCTGCGTAATACACATTTATTACAGTGACCCCCCTAACTTCCCCTAATCTGCGTAATACACATTTATTACAGTGACCCCCCTAACTTCCCCTAATCTGCGTAATACACATTTATTACAGTGACCCCCCTAACTTCCCCTAATCTGCGTAATACACATTTATTACAGTGACCCCCCTAACTTTCCCTAATCTGCGTAATACACATTTATTACAGTGACCCCCCTAACATTCCCTAATCTGTTTAATACACATTTATTACAGTGACCCCCCTAACATTCCCTAATCTGTTTAATACACATTTATTACAGTGACCCCTAACTTTCCCTAATCTGCGTAATACACATTTATTACAGTGACCCCCCTAACTTTCCCTAATCTGCGTATTACACATTTATTACAGTGACCCCCCCTAACTTCCCCTAATCTGCGTAATACACATTTATTACAGTGACCCCCCTAACTTTCCCTAATCTGCGTAATACACATTTATTACAGTGACCCCCCTAACTTTCCCTAATCTGCTGAATACACATTTATTACAGTGACCCCCCTAACTTCCCCTAATCTGCGTAATACACATTTATTACAGTGACCCCCCTAACTTTCCCTAATCTGCGTAATACACATTTATTACAGTGACCCCCCTAACTTTCCCTAATCTGCGTAATACACATTTATTACAGTGACCCCCCTAACTTTCCCTAATCTGTTTAATACACATTTATTACAGTGACCCCCCTAACTTTCCCTAATCTGTTTAATACACATTTATTACAGTGACCCCCCTAACTTTCCCTAATCTGCTGAATACACATTTATTACAGTGACCCCCTAACTTTCCCTAATCTGCGTATTACACATTTATTACAGTGACCCCCCTAACTTTCCCTAATCTGCGTAATACACATTTATTACAGTGACCCCCCTAACTTCCCCTAATCTGCTGAATACACATTTATTACAGTGACCCCTAACTTTCCCTAATCTGCTGAATACACATTTATTACAGTGACCCCTAACTTTCCCTAATCTGCTGAATACACATTTATTACAGTGACCCCCCTAACTTTCCCTAATCTGCGTAATACACATTTATTACAGTGACCCCCCTAACTTTCCCTTATCTGCGTAATACACATTTATTACAGTGACCCCCCCTAACTTTCCCTAATCTGCGTAATACACATTTATTACAGTGACCCCCTAACTTTCCCATATCTGCTGAATACACATTTATTACAGTGACCCCCCTAACTTTCCCTAATCTGCTGAATACACATTTATTACAGTGACCCCCCTAACTTTCCCTAATCTGCGTAATACACATTTATTACAGTGACCCCCCTAACTTTCCCTAATCTGCGTAATACACATTTATTACAGTGATCCCCCTAACTTTCCCTAATCTGTTGAATACACATTTATTACAGTGACCCCCCTAACTTTCCCTAATCTGCGTAATACACATTTATTACAGTGACCCCTAACTTTCCCTAATCTGCTGAATACACATTTATTACAGTGACCCCCCCTAACTTTCCCTAATCTGCTGAATACACATTTATTACAGTGACCCCCCTAACTTCCCCTAATCTGCGTAATACACATTTATTACAGTGACCCCCTAACTTTCCCATATCTGCTGAATACACATTTATTACAGTGACCCCCCTAACTTTCCCTAATCTGCGTAATACACATTTATTACAGTGACCCCCCTAACTTTCCCTAATCTGCGTAATACACATTTATTACAGTGACCCCCCTAACTTCCCCTAATCTGCGTAATACACATTTATTACAGTGACCCCCCCTAACTTCCCCTAATCTGCTGAATACACATTTATTACAGTGACCCCCCTAACTTTCCCTAATCTGCGTAATACACATTTATTACAGTGACCCCCCTAACTTCCCCTAATCTACGTAATACACATTTATTACAGTGACCCCCCTAACTTTCCCATATCTGCTGAATACACATTTATTACAGTGACCCCCCTAACTTTCCCTAATCTGCGTAATACACATTTATTACAGTGACCCCCCCTAACTTTCCCTATTCTGCTTAATACACATTTATTACAGTGACCCCCCTAACTTTCCCTAATCTGCTGAATACACATTTATTACAGTGACCCCCCTAACTTTCCCATATCTGCTGAATACACATTTATTACAGTGACCCCCCTAACTTCCCCTAATCTGCGTAATACACATTTATTACAGTGACCCCCTAACTTCCCCTAATCTGCGTAATACACATTTATTACAGTGACCCCCCTAACTTTCCCTAATCTGCTGAATACACATTTATTACAGTGACCCCCCTAACTTCCCCTAATCTGCATAATACACATTTATTACAGTGACCCCTAACTTTCCCTAATCTGCGTAATACACATTTATTACAGTGATCCCCCCTAACTTTCCCTAATCTGCTGAATACACATTTATTACAGTGACCCCCCTAACTTCCCCTAATCTGCGTAATACACATTTATTACAGTGACCCCCTAACTTTCCCTAATCTGCGTAATACACATTTATTACAGTGATCCCCCCTAACTTTCCCTAATCTGCTGAATACACATTTATTACAGTGACCCCCCTAACTTTCCCATATCTGCTGAATACACATTTATTACAGTGACCCCCCTAACTTCCCCTAATCTGCTGAATACACATTTATTACAGTGACCCCCCTAACTTCCCCTAATCTGCGTAATACACATTTATTACAGTGACCCCTAACTTTCCCTAATCTGCGTAATACACATTTATTACAGTGACCCCCCTAACTTCCCCTAATCTGCTGAATACACATTTATTACAGTGACCCCCCTAACTTTCCCTAATCTGCGTAATACACATTTATTACAGTGACCCCTAACTTTCCCTAATCTGCGTAATACACATTTATTACAGTGACCCCTAACTTTCCCTAATCTGCGTAATACACATTTATTACAGTGACCCCCTAACTTTCCCTAATCTGCGTAATACACATGTATTACAGTGACCCCCTAACTTCCCCTAATCTGCGTAATACACATTTATTACAGTGACCCCCTAACTTTCCCTAATCTGCGTAATACACATTTATTACAGTGATCCCCCCTAACTTTCCCTAATCTGCTGAATACACATTTATTACAGTGACCCCCCTAACTTCCCCTAATCTGCGTAATACACATTTATTACAGTGACCCCCCTAACTTCCCCTAATCTGCTGAATACACATTTATTACAGTGACCCCCCTAACTTCCCCTAATCTGCGTAATACACATTTATTACAGTGACCCCCTAACTTTCCCATATCTGCTGAATACACATTTATTACAGTGACCCCCCTAACTTTCCCATATCTGCTGAATACACATTTATTACAGTGACCCCTAACTTCCCCTAATCTGCGTAATACACATTTATTACAGTGACCCCCTAACTTTCCCATATCTGCTGAATACACATTTATTACAGTGACCCCCCTAACTTCCCCTAATCTGCTGAATACACATTTATTACAGTGACCCCCCTAACTTCCCCTAATCTGCGTAATACACATTTATTACAGTGACCCCCCTAACTTCCCCTAATCTGCTGAATACACATTTATTACAGTGACCCCTAACTTTCCCTAATCTGCTGAATACACATTTATTACAGTGACCCCCCTAACTTCCCCTAATCTGCGTAATACACATTTATTACAGTGACCCCCCTAACTTCCCCTAATCTGCTGAATACACATTTATTACAGTGACCCCCCTAACTTCCCCTAATCTGCTGAATACACATTTATTACAGTGACCCCCTAACTTCCCCTAATCTGCATAATACACATTTATTACAGTGACCCCTAACTTCCCCTAATCTGCGTAATACACATTTATTACAGTGACCCCCCTAACTTTCCCTAATCTGCTGAATACACATTTATTACAGTGACCCCTAACTTCCCCTAATCTGCGTAATACACATTTATTACAGTGACCCCCCTAACTTCCCCTAATCTGCGTAATACACATTTATTACAGTGACCCCCTAACTTCCCCTAATCTGTGTAATACACATTTATTACAGTGACCCCCCTAACTTTCCCTAATCTGCGTAATACACATTTATTACAGTGACCCCCCTAACTTTCCCTAATCTGCGTAATACACATTTATTACAGTGACCCCCCTAACTTTCCCTAATCTGCTGAATACACATTTATTACAGTGACCCCCCTAACTTCCCCTAATCTGCTGAATACACATTTATTACAGTGACCCCCCTAACTTCCCCTAATCTGCGTAATACACATTTATTACAGTGACCCCCCTAACTTTCCCTAATCTGCTGAATACACATTTATTACAGTGACCCCCCTAACTTTCCCTTATCTGCTTAATACACATTTATTACAGTGACCCCCCTAACTTCCCCTAATCTGCGTAATACACATTTATTACAGTGACCCCTAACTTTCCCTAATCTGCTGAATACACATTTATTACAGTGACCCCCCTAACTTTCCCTTATCTGCTTAATACACATTTATTACAGTGACCCCCCTAACTTTCCCTAATCTGCTGAATACACATTTATTACAGTGACCCCCCTAACTTCCCCTAATCTGCTGAATACACATTTATTACAGTGACCCCCCTAACTTCCCCTAATCTGCGTAATACACATTTATTACAGTGACCCCCCTAACTTTCCCTAATCTGCTGAATACACATTTATTACAGTGACCCCCCTAACTTTCCCTTATCTGCTTAATACACATTTATTACAGTGACCCCCCTAACTTCCCCTAATCTGCGTAATACACATTTATTACAGTGACCCCTAACTTTCCCTAATCTGCTGAATACACATTTATTACAGTGACCCCCCTAACTTTCCCTTATCTGCTTAATACACATTTATTACAGTGACCCCTAACTTTCCCTAATCTGCTGAATACACATTTATTACAGTGACCCCCCTAACTTTCCCTAATCTGCCGAATACACATTTATTACAGTGACCCCCCTAACTTCCCCTAATCTGCGTAATACACATTTATTACAGTGACCCCCCTAACTTTCCCTAATCTGCGTAATACACATTTATTACAGTGACCCCCCTAACTTTCCCTAATCTGCTGAATACACATTTATTACAGTGACCCCCCTAACTTTCCCTAATCTGCTGAATACACATTTATTACAGTGACCCCCCTAACTTCCCCTAATCTGCGTAATACACATTTATTACAGTGACCCCCCTAACTTCCCCTAATCTGCGTAATACACATTTATTACAGTGACCCCCCCTAACTTTCCCTAATCTGCGTAATACACATTTATTACAGTGATCCCCCTAACTTTCCCTAATCTGCTGAATACACATTTATTACAGTGACCCCCCTAACTTCCCCTAATCTGCGTAATACACATTTATTACAGTGACCCCCCTAACTTCCCCTAATCTGCGTAATACACATTTATTACAGTGACCCCCCTAACTTTCCCTAATCTGCGTAATACACATTTATTACAGTGACCCCCCTAACTTCCCCTAATCTGCGTAATACACATTTATTACAGTGACCCCCCTAACTTCCCCTAATCTGCGTAATACACATTTATTACAGTGACCCCCCTAACATTCCCTAATCTGCATAATACACATTTATTACAGTGACCCCCCTAACTTCCCCTAATCTGCTGAATACACATTTATTACAGTGACCCCCTAACTTCCCCTAATCTGCGTAATACACATTTATTACAGTGACCCCCCTAACTTTCCCATATCTGCTGAATACACATTTATTACAGTGACCCCCCTAACTTCCCCTAATCTGCGTAATACACATTTATTACAGTGACCCCCCTAACTTCCCCTAATCTGCGTAATACACATTTATTACAGTGACCCCCCTAACTTTCCCTAATCTGCTGAATACACATTTATTACAGTGACCCCCCTAACTTCCCCTAATCTGCGTAATACACATTTATTACAGTGACCCCCCTAACTTCCCCTAATCTGCGTAATACACATTTATTACAGTGACCCCCCCTAACTTTCCCTAATCTGCTGAATACACATTTATTACAGTGACCCCCCTAACTTTCCCTAATCTGCTGAATACACATTTATTACAGTGACCCCCCTAACTTCCCCTAATCTGCGTAATACACATTTATTACAGTGACCCCCCTAACTTCCCCTAATCTGCGTAATACACATTTATTACAGTGACCCCCCTAACATTCCCTAATCTGCATAATACACATTTATTACAGTGACCCCCCTAACTTCCCCTAATCTGCTGAATACACATTTATTACAGTGACCCCCTAACTTCCCCTAATCTGCGTAATACACATTTATTACAGTGACCCCCCTAACTTTCCCATATCTGCTGAATACACATTTATTACAGTGACCCCCCTAACTTCCCCTAATCTGCGTAATACACATTTATTACAGTGACCCCCCTAACTTCCCCTAATCTGCGTAATACACATTTATTACAGTGACCCCCCTAACTTCCCCTATTCTGCTGAATACACATTTATTACAGGTGACCCCCTAACTTCCCCTAATCTGCTGAATACACATTTATTACAGTGACCCCCCTAACTTTCCCTAATCTGCGTAATACACATTTATTACAGTGACCCCCCTAACTTCCCCTAATCTGCGTAATACACATTTATTACAGTGACCCCTAACTTCCCCTATTCTGCTGAATACACATTTATTACAGTGACCCCCCTAACTTCCCCTAATCTGCGTAATACACATTTATTACAGTGACCCCCCTAACTTCCCCTAATCTGCGTAATACACATTTATTACAGTGACCCCCCTAACTTCCCCTAATCTGCTGAATACACATTTATTACAGTGACCCCCCTAACTTTCCCATATCTGCTGAATACACATTTATTACAGTGACCCCCCTAACTTCCCCTATTCTGCTGAATACACATTTATTACAGTGACCCCCCCTAACTTTCCCTAATCTGCGTAATACACATTTATTACAGTGACCCCTAACTTCCCCTATTCTGCTGAATACACATTTATTACAGTGACCCCCCTAACTTCCCCTAATCTGCGTAATACACATTTATTACAGTGACCCCCCTAACTTCCCCTAATCTGCGTAATACACATTTATTACAGTGACCCCCCTAACTTCCCCTAATCTGCTGAATACACATTTATTACAGTGACCCCCCTAACTTTCCCATATCTGCTGAATACACATTTATTACAGTGACCCCCCTAACTTCCCCTATTCTGCTGAATACACATTTATTACAGTGACCCCCCCTAACTTTCCCTAATCTGCTGAATACACATTTATTACAGTGATCCCCCTAACTTCCCCTAATCTGCGTAATACACATTTATTACAGTGACCCCCCTAACTTCCCCTATTCTGCTGAATACACATTTATTACAGTGACCCCCCTAACTTTCCCTAATCTGCGTAATACACATTTATTACAGTGACCCCCCTAACTTTCCCTAATCTGCGTAATACACATTTATTACAGTGACCCCCCCTAACTTTCCCTAATCTGCGTAATACACATTTATTACAGTGACCCCCCTAACTTCCCCTAATCTGCGTAATACACATTTATTACAGTGACCCCCCTAACTTTCCCTAATCTGCGTAATACACATTTATTACAGTGACCCCCCCTAACTTCCCCTATTCTGCTGAATACACATTTATTACAGTAACCCCCCTAACTTTCCCTAATCTGCGTAATACACATTTATTACAGTGACCCCCCTAACTTCCCCTAATCTGCGTAATACACATTTATTACAGTGACCCCCCTAACTTTCCCTAATCTGCGTAATACACATTTATTACAGTGACCCCCCTAACTTCCCCTAATCTGCGTAATACACATTTATTACAGTGACCCCCCTAACTTTCCCTAATCTGCTGAATACACATTTATTACAGTGACCCCCCTAACTTTCCCTAATCTGCGTAATACACATTTATTACAGTGACCCCTAACTTTCCCTAATCTGCGTAATACACATTTATTACAGTGACCCCCCTAACTTTCCCTAATCTGCGTAATACACATTTATTACAGTGACCCCCCTAACTTCCCCTAATCTGCTTTGGTCACCAGGCTGCCGGGATACAATCTTCCTGTCACTTCCCCATTCCTCCCCTGCATTCATTCTGCGAGCCTAGCGCAAACTCATTAACCCCTTGTCACGTACGACCCCCTGCTAGCACGCGACCTGCATGCGGGACAAGGGTTAATACTGACGCTCGCAAGCGCACCCACTCTTCCCCTCCGCAATGGTCCGTCAAATGGACAGTATCCCCTCTTACAGGATCAAGGATCAATACACAACCCGCAAGCTGCCCCACTCTTAACCCCCTCAAGGGTCCCTCAAATGGGTTGTATCTCTCCTCAAGCCGTCCCAATATACCACCGCCACGAACAGCACACAAGTGAGCACGTGACTTTAGATATGTGTAGCCCTCTTTCCTACGCTCTAGAGTGACTATGGGTACTACATACACACACCTGTGGCTCCAGGAGATCTGAGCCTCCGCTAACTGGGAGCCTGGGATAACAATTATCTTATTGTCAGCACCTCCACTTACCCAGGATCCCCATCGTGTAAGATTCCCCTGGGCAAGAACAATAGCAACACACACATGATGGAAAATGTTTATTGTAACGCATAAATGAACCCTTATAACACTATCATAGCAATATGTATTGTATGTCTTTATTTATATAGCGCCATAAATGTACATAGCGCTTCACAGTAGTAATACATATCATATAAATAACAAATAATATAAATAACAGATCATGGGAATAAGTGCTTCAGACATACTGTAAAAGTAACATTACGGAAGGAGTCCCTGCTCCGAGGAGCTTACAATCTAATTGGTAGGTAGGGAGAACGTACAGAGACAGTAGGAGGGAATACTAGTAAGTGCGTCTGCAGGGGCCAAACTTTATGTGTCATGTGTCCATGATTATCCAGTGCTATTCATATGCTTCTTTAAGCAGATTTGTCTTCAGGTGAGTCTTAAAGGTGGATAGCGAGGGTGCTAGTCGGGTATTGAGGGGAAGGGCATTCCAGAGGTGTGGGGCAGTCAGTGAGAAAGGTTTAAGGCGGGAGACAGCTTTAGATACAAAGGGGGTAGAAAGAAGACATCCTTGAGAAGAACGCAAGAGTCGGGATGGTGCATAGCGAGAAATTAGGGCTGAGATGTAAGGAGGGGCAGAAGAATGTAAAGCTTTAAAAGTGAGCAGGAGAATTGAGTGTGAGATACGTGATTTAATCGGAAGCTAGGAGAGGGATTTCAGGAGGGGAGATGCGGAGACAGATTTAGGAAAGAGTAGAGTGATTCTGGCAGCAGCGTTTAGGATAGATTGTAGGGGAGACAGGTGAGAGGTAGGAAGGCCGGACAGCAGGAGGTTACAGTAATCGAGACGTGAGAGAATGAGGTCCTGAGTCAGAGTTTTAGCAGTTGAGTAACAGAGGAAAGGGCGTATCTGTGTGATATTGCGGAGGAAAAAGCGACAAGTTTTCGAAACGTTTTGAATATGAGAGGAGAATGAGAGAGAGGAATCAAGTGTAACCCCTAGGCAGCGTGCTTGGGCTACTGGGTGAATGATCGTATTTCCAATAGCAATGTGGAAGGAGGTAGTAGGGCCAGGTTTGGGAGGAAGTATAAGGAGCTCTGTTTTTGCCATGTTAAGTTTTAGTTGGTGGATGGCCATCCAGGATGATATTCCAGAGAGGCATTCAGAAACTTTGGTCTGTATAGCAGGTGTAAGGTCAGGGGTTGAAAGGTAAATTTGTGTGTCGTCAGCATAGAGGTGATATTTAAACCCAAAAGATGTGATTAGGTCACCTAGAGAGAGTGTGTACAGAGAAAAGAGAAGGGGTCCCAGGACAGAGCCCTGGGGTACCCCCACAGGGAGATCAATAGAGGAGGAGGAGGTGTTGGCAAAAGAGACACTGAAGGTACGATGGGAGAGTTAAGAGGAGATCCAGGATAAAGCTTTATTCCGAATACCAAGAGTATGGAGAATGTGAAGGAGAAGAGGGTGGTCCACGGTGTCGAATGCTGCAGAGAGGTCGAGTAATATGAGCAGAGTGTAATGACCTCTGTCTTTGGCAGCGTGGAGGTCGTCAGTTATTTTAGTGAGGGCTGTTTCAGTAGAGTGAGCAGTGCGGAAGCCAGATTGTAGAGGGTCTAGGACAGAATAGGTGTTCAGAAAGTGTAGCAATCGAGAGAATACAAGACGTTCAAGGAGTTTGGAGGCTTATACTATCCTTATAACTCTAGTGGCTCGGCCACTCTCCTAATGAGTAATGTCACTGTCCCGTCACCGCGTGCCCCCACACCGTATCCATGTACTGTATTTGTATATAGGCTCAGTCCTTTGGCCACTCCACTTAGTGTCCCCAAAGAGTGTTCCCTAAGGCGGGATCAGCGCCTGTTGACCGGTGTTGGTGCACTTTATTAAATACCTTCCGGTCACTGCGGTGACCGGTGACAACTTCAAAAAGGATCCGCCGATCCAGCGCCTGTGTTCCGGTGTCACGGTGCTCAGCAACCTGGTCCCAGATGACTAGCAGCAACTGCAAATCTGCACACTTTGTCCCTATCTACTATACAGTAAGGGATGATGACGCTAGCACTATAGGGCGTCCCTGCAGCACCACAACCTACGGTGACTCAGGGAATCTCTTAGGGCCCTCAGGGAAGATCTAACCTATGCAGGTGGGTCACGGACCCCCTGCACGCACACTACCTCTTCCCTTGCTCCTCCGGTGCCCCCTGGCTAGCGTGGTCTCTCCCCCATGCTTCCCTTTCCTGCCTCCCACGAATACAGCCCTCCTATTGGCTCCCTAGCGTCAGGTGACTCCGCTAAGGCTCCTGGGAGTTGTAGTTACTGGCTGAGCCTCTATCTTACTGGCCAGCCGTTCGCGCGCTTGCCCTGCGCATGCGCGACCTCTCTGTTCTGACAGTGCCCTTGCTGTTGCGCAATCAACATGGCAGCGCCCTATACTGTCGGGCTGCCGTGGAACCTTACACCACTCCCTCCGGAGACGCACTGCAGCAGCAGAAGGCAACCTAACTCATCCCTACATATGCAACCAGGGTAAAAACACACGGCTACTCTAGCCAACCCCCCTTTCTCCTCTTCAAGGAACCAGCGAGATAGTATTAACCCCCCACTCAATTGCACATCATAACCATCCACTGCCACCACCTGAGGTTATGCAGATATGATTAAAGATCTTAGACTAAAATATCCGCCAGGGCTTCAGGTCCCTGTTTATTATAGGAAAAACTATGCACTTTAACACAAAATCAGTTGTAGTAACATGTGCCCGAATCCGTAAGTTATTGTCTCCAGAGTGCGCATTACCATTCAGAGCCCAAAGCATTACTTATTAAATGTTTTAATATATATAAAAATACAGTGCTTAGATTACAGAAAATGTATTACAAAATAAACATACAGTTACAATATAAGGCAGAACAGCTTCTTAAAATAAAATGATAAACATAAAAGAAAATCTATACTTCACCACATGACATAGATTTTCCCCAGAGAGGTCGCTGGTAAGAAACATTGAAATATCCCGTATCTGGTCTCAAATACTCCTTTGTAGATATCTACCCCCCACCACACTTGCTCAGCCTTAAATACAGTTATTTCCCATGGAACACAACCTAAACCCAGTCCCTGTTGTAAATCAGTGGTGAGGTTGACAGTCTTACCCCAGAGTAAAACTCCTCCCACCCCAGGACGTTTAAAAACTGCTTTTCCTATCTAAATGTACTAATAACTTCAGTTCAGTAATATTTACTGGCACGCGAGACGTATTAATACATTCCGACACGCATGACGCTCCCAATGAGACTAGATATTACCGTGTAATACTAAAATTAAGAGAGATATTAATATCTGTCTCTTAGTACCTGCTAGACGTCATGTGTCTGTAATCATTATTTGCGACTCGGTCCCACGGATACACACATGTAACTTTTAGCATGTTCAGCCGACGATATCTCATGATATTCTTATATTTAATAAGGTCACTCATTCTGATATCTCCTTCTGTAGCCGCACCCCTGGCCCCCATAAAACCCCTTGTCAAGAAATGCTTTGAAGCTGAGCCTCCTGTGTAGAGAGCGTTTGTCACAGGTGCTATATTACACACCCAATGTTCAAGACATGGGCCTAGCTGTCTCTACCAGCAATATACACTTGGCCTGCAAATTAGGTATTAACATACACCAAACCCCCTCTGTACTTTTCACACCCAACTTCAATCAAGCCTTTTGAAGCCAAGATATTTCTGAAAAGACACCATACATATTTGTATTTTCCTAAAACTGTAGCTCATTAAACCCTTAATCCCCAGAGGGATTAAAAATACCCACTATCTCATGACATTAAAGGAAACAGGTAAAGATCGATATCCATCCGCTCCGTGAAAAAATAATAGGAACTCACCAGCAAAGAAGTTAAAAACTAATTTATTAAACTACATAAAAAAAAAAAAAAAAAAACAGTACAAAGTACTTTCTCGCGCGTTACACGCATACTGTGGCGCTTTCTCAAGGAGTAGTGAGATGGGGGAGGTCCTGGGTATTTAACACACAACCCCGTCATACAAGATACTCTTTGAAATAATTAATTAATCTTGTCTTGCAGAAAGAATAGAAACGAGACACAGAAAGGTAAGAAAAAAAGAAAGAAAACTTCCCTGCAGAAGAACAAACAACAGGAATGACATGTGTGACAATAAAGAATGAAATAAATGAATAAATCAAATGAAATAAACAAATAATATGCTTAACAATAATTGAAACTGGTGTTAGAAAAAGGATGGCAATTTGAGATGATGACACACTGGCGAGAAATATATATATCCAACTAAATTGGAATCTATGAAGGACACCATGGATGAAAAACAGAGGATAAGAGGTGGGGAAAATACATCGATTGGGATAGACCAGAAAAATAAAAATAAATAAAAATAAATCAATTTATATAAATTAATTAACCCTCAATGGTCAGCATAGAAATAAATGAATCCTGTAATATCAACAATATATAACAATTAAATTTGATACATTTTGTTTAATGTATATAATATGAAATAATAAAAAGTATAATAATTACTAAATTTCATAAGAAATATACAAGGTTCAGAAAAAACTATAAAAAACTCTTTAAATCCCAATCAATGTTTAACCCATTGGGTACCAAGGTATTAAGTGTAAATATCCAAAATGCTTCACGCCTGTGAAGCAAATTGGCTCTATTCCCCCCCTCTAAAGTGTGGCTTCACAGATTCCAAAGCAACACATTTAAAGTTGGTCAGACTTCCTTTCTGGCAAATATCAAAATGCTTTGACACTGGGTGTAGCTGATCTTTCTTAGTGATCAGTCTCATATGCTCAAGTATGCGTTGCTTCAAAGGCCTTGTGGTAAGACCCACATACCGTTTGTCACAACCACACATGAGCATATAGATAACATGATCCGTATTACAAGTTATGCATGACAAGATATTAAATACCCTAGTACCATCAGAGCCTGAAACAGTTTTGGTCTTAATCAAATATCTACACATTTTGCAGCGATGACAGGGTTAGCAACCAGTAAGATTTGGAAAAAATCCTTTATTAGGTTTTAAAGTCAATTGGTTTATTCTGGCCACAGACCCCTTTCTCAAAGACATGGTGACCTACTGTATGATCCAAGAATAGTTTTTCAAAGATCTATAACAATGGGCAATTTATTATCACTGAGTGTGCCTAAATTGACTTTATAACCTAATAAAGGATTTTTTCCAAATCTTACTGGTTGCTAACCCTGTCATCGCTGCAAAATGTGTAGATATTTGATTAAGACCAAAACTGTTTCAGGCTCTGATGGTACTAGGGTATTTAATATCTTGTCATGCATAACTTGTAATACGGATCATGTTATCTATATGCTCATGTGTGGTTGTGACAAACGGTATGTGGGTCTTACCACAAGGCCTTTGAAGCAACGCATACTTGAGCATATGAGACAAATCACTAAGAAAGATCAGCTACACCCAGTGTCAAAGCATTTTGATATTTGCCAGAAAGGAAGTCTGACCAACTTTAAATGTGTTGCTTTGGAATCTATGAAGCCACACTTTAGAGGGGGGGAATAGAGCCAATTTGCTTCACAGGCGTGAAGCATTTTGGATATTTACACTTAATACCTTGGTACCCAATGGGTTAAACATTGATTGGGATTTAAAGAGTTTTTTATAGTTTTTTCTGAACCTTGTATATTTCTTATGAAATGTAGTAATTATTATACTTTTTTATTATTTCATATTATATACATTAAACAAAATGTATCAAATTTAATTGTTATATATTGTTGATATTACAGGATTCATTTATTTCTATGCTGACCATTGAGGGTTAATTAATTTATATAAATTGATTTATTTTTATTTATATTTATTTTTATGGTCTATCCCAATCGATGTATTTTCCCCACCTCTTAACCTCTGTTTTTCATCCATGGTGTCCTTCATAGATTCCAATTTAGTTGGATATATATATTTCTCGCCAG
This sequence comes from Ascaphus truei, assembly GCF_040206685.1. Lineage (NCBI taxonomy): Eukaryota > Metazoa > Chordata > Amphibia > Anura > Ascaphidae > Ascaphus > Ascaphus truei. The sequence continues at coordinate 41,324 of NW_027456981.1, read as the reverse complement.
TACTTGATGTTTTAATATTGCTATTATTGTTGGCATGGTTTATATGCCATCCAATTATTATTGCCTTATCTTCTTTAATTATTTAGATTAGTTTATATTTGGATTTAGGATGGCATTTTTTCTATCTAATTTATATTTGAGGCACATTGGTCCATATTTTGATGTAACATTTTTTTTGTTTTTTTGTTACATCTGATTAATGTTCATTGGACGAGTCTGTGTCATCATCTCAAATTGCCATCCTTTTTCTAACACCAGTTTCAATTATTGTTAAGCATATTATTTGTTTATTTCATTTGATTTATTCATTTATTTCATTCTTTTATTGTCACACGTCATTCCTGTTGTTTGTTCTTCTGCAGGGAAGTTTACTTTCTTTTTTTCTTACCTTTCTGTGTCTCGTTTCTATTCTTTCTGCAAGACAAGATGAATTAATTATTTCAAACAGCTGTCTTGTACGACGGGGTTGTGTGTTAAATACCCAGGACCTCCCCCATCTCACTACTCCTTGAGAAAGCGCCACCGTGGGCGTGAAACGCGCGAGAGAGTACTTTGTACTGTTTTTTTTTTTTTTTTATGTAGTTTAATAAATTAGTTTATAACTTCTTTGCTGGTGAGTTCCTATTATTTTTTCACGGAGCGGATGGATATCGATCTTTACCTGTTTCCTTTGTTACTGCGAGAGGATCTGCATTCACCACCGAATGTTCCAGGGAGACGCTTCTGAGCATCAGGTCTGTATTTGGATTTCTGGGGAGCCAGGCAGTGGTTGATCGTGAGTAGTTCGTACTCCACACCGGGCATAGCCGGGGTCAACCGAGGGAGACTGAGTGAGTTACCATCTCATATATTGTCCCCACTGTGTAAAGCCCTCCTTGCTTCCCCTGTCATTCTATATTGACTGTTTACCCTTTAAACCCGCATGTTCCGGTGTCAACTCCTTGAAATGAATGAAGATTTATTACATATAACTGCCTTTTTTTAAGCAGCACTGACCGTCACTCTTGGAGCTTTTACATGTTTTTTTCCAAGTTATCTCATGACATTATCCTGACACCCCTCATCACCCCGGTCCAGCCTTTGCATACCATCATGTGTCTCAGAGACCCCGCACCACATTCCAACTGCCGGAGACGCCTGTCACTGGGACCAGAACTTTAACCCCGAAACCACCGGGATCACCGTCACCGGACAGGACACTGAATAACCAAAAGTTTATTCTGGCAAGCCGGCAAAAACACAAAATACACAATCACAGTGAAACACTCACCAACTGGGAGTCTGGGGGGAAGTCTCTAACCTCAACTGGGTGCCGGGAAGGCACCTCAGTGTCTGCGGGGATCAAAGGCGCTGCCCCGCTGAGAGCCCATCCCCGGACCTGGTAATTAGAACTTCCCCGCTCACCATTTGTCCCGGCACCTAGCTGCTCCCAGCCTTTGTCACGACCCAGCATTTCTCTGCAGGCAGCCAAGATAAGTGAGTTACTGGGTCTGCATACAGAGAAATGCTAAAACACATACATTACAGTGCTGGCTTTCTGACTAACTGTATGGGGAATATGCTACAGTCTAACATCTATATCTATAAGTCTCAAATAATGTTTGTGTGTGTATGTCTTCCCCCTGTGTGATTGGCCCTGTGTTCCCCCTGTGTCATTGGCCACGGCACAACCGCCACACCCCCCTCACCCCACCCCTCACATTGCAAGGACCATCTCACTTGCAGTTGGAACCTAAGGAGAACAACTTGGCGAACCCACACTCCTCACCCCCCACACACCTCCGCCGCTCCTCGGCGCAGGCCTCACCTCTCCCCCACCAACAACCCCCCAGCCTCCGGTCACTCCACTCCCACCTGCCGCTCCTCGGTGCAGGCCTCACCTCTCCCCCACCACCAACCCCCCTCCCTCCGGTCACTCCACTCCCACACGCCGCTCCTCGGCGCCGTCCTCACCTCGCCCCCACCAACCCCCCCCCCCCTCCGGTCACTCCACTCCCACCCGCCGCTCCTCGGCGCCGTCCTCACCTCGCCCCCACCAACCCCCCTCCCTCCGGTCAATCCACTAACAGACGCTGCAGCCACCACTCCAAGGCGACACCTCACACTACATCACTGCCACTACCAGGTAAGAACAGTCATCTAACTATGCTGACATGACGTTTCATGACCTACTACACAAACAACTTGTGTGTGGGGGGGGAAATGTGTGTGTGTGGGGAAATGTGTGTGTGTGGGGGGGGGACAGTGTGTGTGTGGGGGGGACACAGTGTGTGTGGCGGGAAGGACGACAGTGTGTGTGTGTGGGGGGGGACACACTGTGTGTGGCGGGAAGGACGACAGTGTGTGTGTGTGTGGGGGGGGGGACAGTGTGTGTGTATGTGGGGGGACGACAGTGTGTTGGGAACCCTGGGTGTGTGTGTGTGTGTAACGGGTATTCCCCCACCCGATCGTAGATAGAGTGTAGATGCGGAGAGCTTAATGTTACCAGGTGTGGTGCTTCACCTGCTAGGCTCACAGGAGGGCTGAGCTTCCGCCACGGGGAACCTGGGGCACGTATACTACTATGAATAACCTCGTACTCTGTGCAGCGCCTCCACCTGAGATGGCTCCCACCAGAGGGGGAGTGGTTCCTCGCAGGACAATATACACTGGCGACACACTTTATTCGAGCTCGGCTAGTCCCACGAATTCGGGTATACCCGGGTGTATTGAGGTTTGTGACTGTTTTCTGCCCGAGTGCATTGAGGTATTTTCCAGGCAGGGATTGAAGCATTTTATTCCCGCTGGCTGCAATACTGCACAGTATATATATATATACTGCTTCACAATTCATGAATTTATGCCATCTGGTAGACACGCGAAGCATTGCAGCCTATTAAATCCTAATCATTATCATTTAACAGATCAGCCGCCCGTCAGCCAGGCATGAACCCAGGCTGGGAAGGCAAACGCAACGGGGCTTGTCAGAGGTGAGGAGCGGCGCATTCCAGGTATCTGCCAGGTACATACTGGGTATTTGCTCGAATAAAGTGTGTCGGTGCAGTATATATACAGGCATACCCCGCTTTAAGTACACTCACTTTAAGTACACTAGCGAGTAAGTACACATCGCCCAATAGGCAAACACCAGCTCACGCATGCGCCTGTCAGCACGTCCTGAACAGCAATACCGGCTCCCTACCTGTACCGAAGCTGTGCGCAAGCGGGGAGACTATAGAGCCTGTTACACATGCGTTATTTACATCAGTTATGCACGTGTATGATGATTGCAGTACAGAACATGCATCGATAAGTGGGGAAAAGGTAGTGCTTCACTTTAAGTACATTTTCGCTTTACATACATGCTCCGGTCCCATTGCGTACGTTAATGCGGGGTAGGCCTGTATATATCACCACACACAGCATGTAAACCAACCAATGACTTTACTATTGCAAACGTACTTGTGCATATGATAAACAGATAGAGGAGACACTAACTACTGCGTCTCGCAGGACGCAACCTCCTTCCACCGGGTGATCCCACCCCGTGTCCAGTAACCCCACACAATGTGTCCCTTCAAGTGATATAGATGCGTGTGACTGCACAGCTACTAGTCCCGTGTGAGTACTCTGTTGGTGCACTTTACAACGATACCTGCCCTGGCTCCAGCCACGGGTGCCGCCATACCACTGGGGTTGGATCCACCGTGATGTCCTCCTACGCGTGGGGTGAATTCCGGCGTGGATAATATCACCGTAGCTCCGCACCGTCTGTACCTTTGCGGGGGTCCGTCTGCCGCCAGCAGGCCGCAGTCACTGTTTGGCGGGGCCCCCGGGAAGATAGTCTTTACCTATAATATATGTGGGGGTCTGAACCCAGACCTCTGGGGACGTGCAGCGTCCGCTGTGTCCCTAACTAACTGCTGAATAATAATAAGGGGGCAGGATCCGTAACCTGGGGCCCGTCCCTTAAACAACACAACACTACTGGTGGCTCAAGGCTATCTGGGGCCTTGGGGGCTGCTGGCCTAGTGCAGGGAGTCACTGACTCCTGCACTCTACCTCCTTCCCTAGCTGCTCCAGTCGCCAACTGCCTAACGTGCTCAGAGCCCGCGAAATGTATCAATCCCTCTGTGCAGGGAGATACTGTAGCCTTATTGGCTCCCTGGGGTCATGTGGGGCACTACTAAGGCTCATGGGAGCTGTAGTCCCTCTCTAGAGCCCTCTCTCTATTGGCCAGCGTTTGGGCGGTTTATCTGCGCATGCGCAATGTCCCTGGCTGGCCGCCGCATGCAGGGACTCACTGCACATGCGCGAAGTTGTGCAACATGGCGGTGCCCTGCTCGGGAGCCGCCGGGGACCTCCGGAGCACCGGAGTGCTCCCTGCTCAGCCCCCCCCCCCTTCAGAAGTGCCGACGGGTCTGTCGAGTGACCCCCGGCAGCGGAGGTAAGAGGAGGGGGGGTCGCGGCACAAAAGGGGACATGGCTACATCCTCCCCCTTGTAAAAACCCCAACGGCCTCGCTTGGGATACATAACTCAACCATGTACAGAAATTATATAATAAAAATGCAGTTCAATCATATAACTTAGCACATTCGCATTGACTTTATACGATATTGCACAATTCTGTGAGCATCACAATCACAGATTGGATTTTGCTCCGAGACCACTGCTGAGCCTCATAATGGGGTGCCCCAATTTGATCATAGGTTACCCGATTTGGAGGGTACCTGACTCTTTGGCTCCTTCTGAGCTGTTCTTCTGCAACTCCCTTGGGGGAGTAATAAACACAGTCGTGAGGCTCAGCCTCTTCCCTTGAGGGGAGAAATGTCTCTGAACAGTCTCTGTTCGGCACAAAGCATGGGCTTTGTGGATCCAAAGGCTGGCCCGCTGGGGCCACCTTAGTAGGTGTTGGCCTATGGGGCCCTTTACCCATAGCTCCTCCGGTAGATGCCCCTTCTGCGGAATAGTCCCTTTGAGAGGGTCCTTCCATAGGGTCTTCAGGAGTTTCAGAGTGGGTTTCGTTATTTACAGTCTCTTGACCCATCTCTGCTAAGTCTGACTCACTGTTGAGCGGCCTGGCCAGTATCTCTGCTTCCTCATCTCCCACTTGTGGAATGGGGAGAAGGTGGTTACGGTGCCATACCTTTACCCGGCCTTCAGTGTCTTTGATGCGATAGACCGGGAGGCCAGGCATCTGAGACTCTATTTCATATACACTGTCTCTCCATCGGTCGGCCAATTTGTGTTTTCCGGGGACTCCCAGATTTCGAAGCAACACAGCATCTCCAGGACGAAGCTCCCGATATTTGACCTTATGATCGTGTCGCCTTTTATTGTCAGCATTCAGCTTAGCTGTAGACTTCTTGGCCTGTTGATATGCCTGCTGCAAGCTGTCTTTAAGTCTTTGCACGTATTTGAAATGGGTAGCATTGTGTATCCCATCCGTCGAGACTTGAAGGCGTACATCTACTGGCAGTCTCGGCTCTCGTCCAAACATGAGGAAGTATGGGGAGAATCCAGTTGACTAGTTTCGAGTGCAATTGTACGCATGCACCAAGGCCTCCACGTGTCAACTCCATTCAGTCTTCTCAGCTCCCTTTAAAGTTCCAAGCATGTCCAGTAAGGTCCGATTAAATTGTTCTGGCAAAGCGCCTCCCTCAGGATGGTACGGGGTCATTCGTGATTTGGCAATGTTCAGCATTTTGAGCAATTCTCGGATTAGAGTGCTCTCAAATCCCGACCTTGGTCTGACTGGAGGCGGTTTGGAAGACCGTAGTGAATGAAGTACTTTTCCCATAATATCTTCGCCACCGTGATAGCTTTCTGGTCTTTAGTGGGGAAGGCCTGGGCATACCGGGTGTAATGGTCCGTGATGACCAGCACATTGCATATTCCTTGGCTATTAGGCTCAATGCACAGAAAGTCCATACACACAAGGTCCATTGGGCCAGAACTTTTCAGATGACCCATAGGCACTGCTCTGGTAGGCAGGGTCTTGCTTTCCACACACTGCGAACAATGGCGACAATGGCGTTCTACGGCCTCTCGCATCTTGGGCCAGAAAAAGCAGTCTCGGACCAACCCAAAGGTCTTCTCCACACCGAGATGTCCATGTTCATCATGTAGGGACTTTAACACCAGGTATTGCAAGTTCTTAGGGAGGACTAGTTGTCGTCTATCCGGGTGGTTGTAGTATTGCACCACCCGATAGAGTAGCACTTTGTCATGAGTTATGTTCATCCCTTTTGGATCGCAGTAGGCGGCTGGGACAGCCTGCGACTGGCATCCCAAAGAATCCGCAACCCGTAATTCTGAGAAGGCCACTTGATCATTGACGATGGCGGCAGTGCTACACATAACTCGCACCTCTGGTCCTGGGAGTTCTTCCCATTCCTCATCATCTTGAGTAGCACTTAGCCCTGGCCGTCGGGAGAGGGCGTCAGCCCCGACATTCAAGGGTCCCGGCTTATACTTCAGGGAGAATTGGTAATTGTTTAGAGCTATATTGGTGTGAAGATGGTCAGCGCGAACCTCGTGGACCTCACGAATATAGTGGATCCGGATGCAGTATTGAGACAAGCATAAAAGAATAAAAGAATAAAACACGATATTAGTGTATCATATCCACAGTGGGGGATTGGGGGGATGAAGGGGGGGGGGATTGGGAAAAGGGAGTGGGGGGGTGGGGTAGGAGCGGACGGTGGTGGGATGGATGGTGGGTTCCCACTAACTAATCACAGAATACATAGAGTATATGGATCCAGTGACTCACACGGGCTTGTGTGGTGTCTCTCCCTCAACGCTGACTGGTGTGGGTAAATACAGACTCATAAACTGGAGTCTCAGATATACATTAAACTCACACGGCCTGATGTGAGTCCTTGCCCTCAGAGGGTAATGTCCTGTATGGATGTTGTCCTGTTGTTCCAGCAAAGTTGTCCCCCGATGGGTGTGGTGTGTGAGTGCCTCCTCTCCCACACCCATCGGGGGACAACTTTGCTGGAACAACAGGACAACATCCATACAGGACATTACCCTCTGAGGGCAAGGACTCACATCAGGCCGTGTGAGTTTAATGTATATCTGAGACTCCAGTTTATGAGTCTGTATTTACCCACACCAGTCAGCGTTGAGGGAGAGACACCACACAAGCCCGTGTGAGTCACTGGATCCATATACTCTATGTATTCTGTGATTAGTTAGTGGGAACCCACCATCCATCCCACCACCGTCCGCTCCTACCCCACCCCCCCACTCCCTTTTCCCAATCCCCCCCCCCCCCTTCATCCCCCCAATCCCCCACTGTGGATATGATACACTAATATCGTGTTTTATTCTTTTATTCTTTTATGCTTGTCTCAATACTGCATCCGGATCCACTATATTCGTGAGGTCCACGAGGTTCGCGCTGACCATCTTCACACCAATATTGCCACATTGAGAAGAACACGGGATTCCCTTCTCCAAGGTCAAGCAGCAACCACAAAAATCAACAAAAAGGGCCAGTATCTGTTTTTCTACACACCCTTTTTACACCACAAACACTAAAACCATATTTTATATTTTATCATATTTTTTAACTGAGTAAGGCATTACAAAAACTTTTTAAGCCACAGAATTTAGGGAGCGCCCCAGTCCAAATAACCTCCAATTGTTTAGAGCTGCCAACCATCGGTGCCCTGCTGCATCCAATTTGGCCGAGGTATTGATGTACGTGAGGGGATTGTTATCCGTCCTTACCTCAAACGTAACACCGTACAGGTAGTCGTGGAGTTTTTCCATGGTGGCCCATTTGAGAGCCAGGAACTCCAACTTGTGGACGGGGTATTTATATTCACTGGGTGTCAGACTGCGACTGATGTAAGCCACAGGGCGAAGGCCCTCGGGGTGCTTCTGGTGCAAGACGGCGCCCAAGCCATTTAGACTGGCATCCACATGCAGAACGTAGGGTTGTTCTGGGTCAGCATACGCAAGCACAGGCACTTCGGTCAGACTTTTCTTCAAATTCAGGAAGGCCTGTTCACACTCAGGCGTCCATTTATCGCCAAACGGTTGATGGGCCGACGTGGCCTTCCTTCCTGTATCTTTGGGGTATATCTTCAACAGATTGTTCAGGGGTTTAGCTCGACTAGAGTACCCTTCCACGAAGCGACGGTAATACCCGCAGAAACCCAGGAAGGATCGCAGCTCCGTAACATTCTCGGGACGAGGACAGTTCACGACCGCTTCGACTTTGGCTGGGTCAGTGGCGATTCCTTGAGCTGACACGATATGTCCCAAGTAAGTCACCGAGGTGTGACAGAAGCGACACTTGTCGAGGGACAATTTCAACCCTTCTTTCCCAAGACGGTCTATCACTTTCAGCAATCTCTCTTCGTGCTCTTCCAGAGTCCTTCCGAAGACAATGATGTCGTCCAGGTAGACTAGACACTCCCGAGGGTTCATGTCTCCGATAGTCTTCTCCATTAGTCGTTGGAAGGTAGCAGGGGCCCCACATATACCTTGGGGCATACGAGTAAATTGGTAGAACCCCAAGGGACAGACGAAGGCTGTTTTCTCCTGATCCTCTGCATTCATGGGTACCTCATAGTACCCGGATCGTAGATCGAGCACACTGAACCACTGGCTTCCGTTCAGAGCATTCGGAATCTCTTCAATGCGAGGAAGGTTGTACTGGTCTGGTATCGTACGGTTGTTCAGAGTCCGATAGTCGACACACAGCCGCACGGACCCATTCTTTTTCCTCACTACCACTATGGGAGAGGCGTAAGGGCTCCGAGACTCTGTCAATATCCCAGCGGTCCCCATTTCTTGCAAGACGTTCCTTACATCGTCCACATCCCTAGGGGCGATGCGATGAGCACGTTCACGGAACGGAGTAGCGTCATTCAGTCTAATGGTATGTTGAGCACTGTGACTGCACCCCACATCCATCTCACTCGTTGAGAACACCATCCTTCGTTTATTCAACTGGGCTGTCAGCCGCTCTTTCCACTCAGTTGTCAACGTCGACTCGCCGAAGTTGAAGTCCAAATCGACTAACCGCTCATTTGCTGCCGCCACATTCACCTGGGGAGTGGTTTCCACAGGGCTGACCGGATATATGCTAGCAGCCATGCTTGTAAGCAGATATGCTTTTAAGTAGAAATGTTTCAAGTAGAATATGAAGTTTAAAAAGGAAGGAAGACTATTGAATCACTCACTCATCTCATCTCTTCTCTTTCCTCAGGTAAAAATATATTCCAATTGTCTGTCTATCCTGATATCCTCCCCTGCTGTGTATTTAGTTCTATCTAGGTAAAAACATATTCCAATTGTTTGTCTATCCTGATATCCTCCCCTGCTGTGTATTTAGTTCTATCTAGGTAAAAACATATTCCAATTGTCTGTCTATCCTGATATCCTCCCCTGCTGTGTATTTAGTTCTATCTAGGTAAAAACATATTCCAATTGTCTGTCTATCCTGATATCCTCCCCTGCTGTGTATTTAGTTCTATCTAGGTAAAAACATATTTCAATTGTCTGTCTATCCTGATATCCTCCCCTGCTGTGTATTTAGTTCTATTTAGGTAAAAACATATTCCAATTGTCTGTCTATCCTGATATCCTCCTCTGCTGTGTATTTAGTTCTATCTAGGTAAAAACTTATTCCAATTGTCTGTCTGTAAATCATCCCCCTAGTGTCTTAATTTAATTCAGCTTTCACACTTGTGCAAGGCAAGGCAACACCCACCTTAGAAAAACCATTTGCTTTAACTACCCTCACATGTGCTAATTAAGTTTGTTGTGCCAACCAGGTGACTTTCTAAAAGTATATAAGTAAACTCCTAACAGCCATTGCTGCTAGCAGCCATGCTTGTAAGCAGATATGCTTTTAAGTAGAAATGTTTCAAGTAGAATATGAAGTTTAAAAAAGAAGTTCAAAAAGAAGTGGAAAAGTGGACATCACCTACTGCTTCTGATTCCTGCTTTTGATCTACGTTGGAAAAGAGGATATCATCTATCTAAGACTGCACATCTCAACACTTAACTATTGCTGTGATGACGCCTTTATTTTTTATATTTGCTGCAACCTCACTTATTTTCAAATTCTGCACTTCCTTCCACCAGTCTCCTTATGTCTCTAACTCTATTCATATATCTCCATCTCTCCTTTCTTCCCCACTTCTCAGTTCACATGAACTCCTTTCTTACCTGCGTCCTCTCACACCACACATCTATACACCCTGCACTAAAACACACCCCTATAAATCATCCTCACACATCCTCTTTCTATCCATGCTTCTCCTCCTTGCTTCTGGGGATATCTCATCCAATCCTGGTCCCTGCCTTATTCCTACATGCGCTCATCCTCGCCTCCCACATACAACTTCTACTCCTTCTGGTGTTAACCCCTCCAACCTCATACCCATCCCCTGCCACCCTCCCTCCTCTCTCCCTTTCTCCTGTGCCCTTTGGAATGCTCGCTCCCTCTCTAACAAATTCCTCTCTGTGCATGACTTCTTTCTCTCTCACTCCCTGCTTCTCTTTGCTATAACTGAGACCTGGCTCACTCAGTCTGACTCTGCTCTGGAAGCTGCCCTCTCTTATGGTGGCCTTTCCTTCTCACACACTCCGCGCCCTGATGGCAGGGGTGGAGGTGTGGGACTCCTGCTCTCCTCTCTCTGCCGTTACCGAACTCTTCCTATTCCCCCCTCTCTTGCCTTTCCCTCCTTTGAGGTTCACACTGTCCAGATCTTCTCTCCTCTCCCTGTTCATGTGGCGGTCATCTATCGCCCACCTACCTCTACTCACTCCCCTTCTGCCTTTCTCTCTCACTTTGAATCCTGGCTCTCTTTCTTTCTCTCCTCAGACTCCCCTGTTCTTCTCCTTGGGGACTTCAATTGCCACATTGATGACCCCTCTCTCCCTTGGGCTTCCCGCTTTCTTTCTCTAACCTCTTCTTTTGGCCTTCAACAGTGGACTGCAGCCAGCACCCACAAGGATGGCCACTACTTAGACCTGGTTTTCACTAAAAAACTTCTCTCTCTCTGATTTCTCCATTTCCCCTTTTCCTCTCTCTGACCATCACCTCATCTCATTCTCTCTATATCGCTTCTCCCCTTCTCCACCTCCATCTACCCCCCGGTTCTGCAGAAACCTGCGCTCTATTCACTTACCTGACTTTGAGTCCATGTTACACTCCTCCCTCTCCTCTCTAAGCTCTGCTACAGACCCTGACAAACTGGTCAGGAACTACAACTCTGCCTTGTCCTCCTCTCTTGATCTACATGCCCCGCTTTCTCTCTGCCGCACTCGCCCTTTTAACCCTAGACCCTGGTTAAATTCCCATACGCGCATGCTGCGTTCCTCCACTCGTTCCTCTGAACGCCTCTGGAGGAAATCTCATACTCTCACAGACTTCCTTCACTACAAATTTATGCTATCCTGTTTCAACTCTGCCCTCTCGCAAGCTAAACAAGCCTACTTTTCTTCACTAATCAACATGCACAAGTCTAACCCACGCTGACTGTTCTCTGTCTTTGATACTCTACTCAAACCACCCTCAGCTGCCTCTCCTTCCTCCATCTATCTCCGCTCAGGACTTTGCTGACTATTTTAAGGAAAAGGTGGAATCCATACGGCAGAACATCCCCTCTGTTTCTTCCTCCCATCCTACACCTCTTCCTAACTCTCCTCCTGCCTTCCTTGACTCTTTTTCCACTGTCTCAGAGGAGGATGTGTCGATGTTGATCGCCTCTTCTCCCGCTACCACTTGCCCTCTTGACCCCATTCCCTCCCATCTCCTAAAACCTCTTGCTCCTACTATAATCCCTACGCTCACGCACATTTTTAACTCCTCCCTCTACTCTGGAACCTTTCCATCCTCCTTTAAACATGCAACAGTCATACCATTACTCAAAAACAGCAAGCTTGACCCTACCTGTCTTTCTAACTATCGGCCTGTCTCCCTCCTGCCTTTTGCCTCTAAACTCCTTGAACGTCTTGTATTCTCTCGCTTGCTCCATTTTCTCAACACCTATTCTCTCCTAGACCCTCTACAATCTGGCTTCCGCACTGCTCACTCCACGGAAACAGCCCTCACTAAAATAACTGACGACCTCCATGCTGCCAAAGACAGAGGTCATTACACTCTGCTCATATTACTCGACCTCTCTGCAGCATTTGACACCGTGGACCACCCTCTTCTCCTTCACATTATCCATACTCTTGGCATTCGGAACAAAGCTCTATCCTGGATCTCATCCTACCTCTCCCATCGTACTTTCAGTGTCTCTTCTGCTAATACCTCCTCCTCCTCTATTGATCTCTCTGTGGGGGTACCCCAGGGCTCTGTCCTGGGACCTCTTCTCTTTTCTCTGTATACACTCTCTCTAGGTGACCTAATAACATCTTTTGGGTTTAATTATCACCTCTATGCTGACGACACACAAATATATTTCTCAACACCCGACCTTACACCTGCTGTACAAACCAAAGTTTCTGAATGTCTCTCTGCTATATCATCCTGGATGGCCCTCCGCCGCCTTAAACTCAACATGGCTAAAACAGAGCTCCTCATACTTCCTCCCAAACCTGGCCCTACTACCTCCTTCCACATTACTGTTGGAACTACGATCATTCACCCAGTAGCCCAAGCACGCTGCCTTGGGGTCACACTCGACTCCTCTCTCACATTTGCCCCTCACATTCAAAACATTTCTAAAACCTGTCGCTTTTTCCTCCGCAATATAACGAAGATACGCCCTTTCCTCTGTTGCTCGACTGCTAAAACTCTGACTCAGGCCCTCATTCTCTTTCGTCTTGATTACTGTAATCTCCTGCTGTCCGGCCTTCCTGCCTCTCACCTGTCTCCCCTACAATGTATCCTAAATGCTGCTGCCAGAATCACTCTTCTCTTTCCTAGATCTGTCTCAGCGTCTCCCCTCATGAAATCCCTCTCCTGGCTTCCGATCAAATCCCGCATCTCGCACTCCATTCTTCTCCTCACTTTTAAAGCTTTACACTCTTCTGCCCCTCCTTACATCTCAGCCCTAATTTCTCGTTATGCACCATCCAGACTCTTGCGTTCTTCTCAAGGATGTCTTCTTTCTACCCCCTTTGTATCTAAAGCCCTCTCCCGCCTTAAACCTTTTTCATTGACTGCCCCTCACCTCTGGAATGCCCTTCCCCTCAGTACCGACTAGCACCCTCTCTATCCACCTTTAAGACCCACCTTAAGACACACTTGCTTAAAGAAGCATATGAATAGCACTGTGAATATTCTGAACACATGATACATAAAGCTTGGCCCGCTGCAGACGTACTTACCAGAACTCCCTCCTACTGTCTCTGTATGTTCTCCCTACCTACCAATTAGACTGTAAGCTCCTCGGAGCAGGGACTCCTCTTCCTTAATGTCTAAAGCACTTATTCCCATGATCTGTTATTTATATTATCTGTTATTTATTGGATTACCACATGTATTACTGCTGTGAAGCGCTATGTACATTAATGGCGCTATATAAATAAAGACATACAATACAATACAATATGCAACCCAGACTCTGTCCGGCATCAAGTTCCATCGGGAATGGAGAGATGTTCTGCACATACACGTAAGTTCGTGGAGGAATTTTAGTCGTCCATTCCCTCACTTCGGGTAGTACCCTATACCCTCTCTGAACTTCTTCCTCAGGGGTACTCTCCAGAGAGAAGAGCTGATCGTCCTCCTCTCGTTCGGGGAAACAGCACCAGACGGCCATTCTTTGCACTCCCCCTGGTAATATGGTCGTCAGTCCGCGTTGACGATTGTAGAGATCCCCGTGACGCTCCAAGGCATATACCCGTTTGCACTCTTCTCGTAAGACTGGATCTAGAATCAAATTGGCCAGCGGCAACTCATTGGTCTCTTTCAAGTAGGCTCTGATTACAGCTTGTACTATATCAGTGTTGGTTCCCAAGATGATTGGATACTTGCACTGGTCTTGTGGCTCCGGGCATACCCTTGCCGCCACGTGCATGGGGTGTTTCTTGCCGGTGTTCAGTTGGAGTATTTCCAGTTGAACCCTTACAATCCCATCGATGGGGTAGTCTTCATTACTTAACCCCCTAACCTTCATATGTTCGGCCGACCTCAGGGGGCAGTGTTTAAGGTGCTGGTCATAGAACTTGCGGTATATTATGGTCACTTGTGACCCCGTGTCCAGTAGGACCGATGCGTAGATCCCCTCCAGTACAACAGGCACGATGGCCATGGGGCCTACTTGACTGTAAACTTCCCTTGGTGAGGCGTCATCACTGGGGCCGGAGTCAGAAGGGGCATCTTCGGTTCCAGAAGAAGGGGGTTCTGGGTCAGATTTTGCCATGTGTACGCGGCAGACCATTGACCGGGCCAATTTCCCTCTATCGGGAGGGTTTTCCTCTGGATGGCCCTCCATTTCTGGACAGTTACTGGCGAAGTGACCCTTCTTACCGCAAGTATAGCACACAACCTCACGCCGTTCCGGACGAACCTTAGACGGGGAAGGTGGCCTGTCGGTGGGTCTTGTCTTGTACCCCTTGGACGGGGCAGCAGACTCTTCCTTCTTCTCCATAGAGCCCTTTCCCTTTGAGATGGAGGGGCTCTTAGGTTTTGTGGTAGAGTGTAGCATAGCATGTGCTTCCTGCATTTTCACTTGGCGCAGCAACTCGGTGAACGTAGAGGGACCCCCGTCCATTATTTTGCTGTGGATCATATTGGCTATGGGGTGAGTGGGGCGTGATCCCCTTAGGTACTGCTTATGAAGCGCTTCATCCATCCCAGAGGCAGGAATCAGCTTACGATTGAGTAGGATTCCCAAGACCAGCTGCAGGCGGTGTATAAAGGCCGACAAGTCCTCTCCCTCCTTCTGATAAAGATTGAAGTACTTCATCCAGATCGCTCCTTCATCTTCTGCTAGCCCGTACGCTTCCAACAGGAACTCCACCATCTCAGCAGCACCTCCAAATGTAACGGGTATTCCCTCTGTCCCAATAACAGATACAGTGGGTGTGGATGGAAACCTATGTGGTACCAGGTGTGGTGCATATATCTGTAGGTTCACAAGAGACCTGAGCCTCCGCTTGTTGGGAACCTGGGGTGAGTCCGTCAGCTCGATCTGATTTACAGCACCTCCACCTGTGCAGGGTTCTAGAAATGTAGAAGGTTGCCTACACAGGACCCACATATACAATAAGTACATACACGAGGATCTATATAACCAGTTTATATATATGCAGCAAGTAACACACTCTTAATAACATACACTACTAACACTCCCCCTAGGGGGTAACTCCACCATGTAACTCAGTCCTCACAGTGTCTCTCACTCCACTAGGAGTGTACCTACCCCCCACCGTGTATACCCACACCGTGTCCAGAGCCTAACCCCTTTGTCCCGTGGTCAGCGCTGCCACTATGTGTAAGGATAATGAGTATGGTATACGTTGGTGCACTTATGGGGGTACCTACCGAGCGCTCCTGCACTCGGACCTGCAAGCAACTTCGCAAAGGATCTGTCGCTTGGTGATTCTGTCTGATCCTGTGTTTCCTCGCACGGAGTCCGCCAGGGGCGATCCTACCCTGGAGATAGTCTCTGTCTCTGGGGGCACGGACTTGAGCCCAAGTCTCTTTTCAGGAAGCGCTGCGTCCGCTGTGTCCCTATCTATCACAAGTACTACTGTGACAGGGTCCCTAACCTAGGGCCTGTCCCTGTAGCACCACAAGCTGGGGAGTGAGAACCTATCTGGGGCTTAGGGGGTTATCGGCCTAATGCAGTGGGTCACAAACCCCTGCCCTCACCTCCTTCCCCTAGCTCTCCTGGTTCAGCACTGACTAGCGTGGGCTCAGCGCGTGAAAATGTATCAAGTAAGCCTATCTGCAGGGAGATCCTAAGCCCTATTGGCTCCCTGGCATCACGTGGGGTGCACAGAGGCTTATGGGACTCGTAGTCCCTGCTTATAGCCTTCCCTGGTAGGCTAGGATTTCGCGGGCTCTCCTCGCGCTTTCCTCGCGCATACGCAACTCGTCTGGACCGCCCGAGCACTCACTGCGCATGCGCGAACTCATTCGCAATGGCGGCGCCCTGCACGGGAGCCACCGGGAACCTCCAGAGTGCAGAAGCACTCCCTGCATGGCCCCCACCCTCCAGAAGTGCCGCCAGGTCTGCCGAGTGACCCCCGGCAGCAGAGGTAACGAGGAGGGGGGTCGCGGGACAGAGGGGACCTGGCTACATATATATGTTGTGGTTATTTTGGGGGTTCAATATGAGCTTGTAGTTGTTCTGTATGTTTTACAATTCTTGTTCAGCTAGTCTTAGCTGATTGGAGGGTGGCAACCTCCTACCTAATTGAAGCTCACTCCCTCCCACATTTAAATGGTTAAAAGCTCACTCCATAGCATCTCCCACTCTCAGGGGAACTTGCTTGCTTACAGTGTGATTGTGACAAATCTATTACAGAGTGCTTTTCTGGTTATGTACAGGTTAATAAAGCTTCAATCAGACTTAGAACTTTGCAACTAATTTTGACAGATTTACTATAAATCATTCTTCCTGGTAATACACAGGTTATTAAGAATCTATATTAGTAAGTTGGTCGCACATGAGGGAGACAGTAGCCCCGCCACACAAGGTCATTAAGGAGGGTTAGATAACCTCCTCCCCACTACCCGGTGCCACGTAGAAGAGGATGGGCGCGATCCTAGATCAGCTGAATAGGAGCGGAGAATATCGAACGCTAGAGATACATCCTCTGCACCCCCCCTCCCACCCCCCACCCTCCCACCCCCCCTTCCTACCCCCATACCTTCCTGTCTTCCCTCCCCTATGTCTGTATGAATGGTGTATGTCCCACGGAATGCTTTTTACGGCACTCATGTGACAATTGTATGTTATATTCTGAAAAAACAATAAACAGAATGTTGAAAAAAGAAAAAAAAAAGAATCTATATTAGTGTTAGGGACCCTTGAAATGTGGTCTGCCGTGCAGTTGGCTCAAGGGCTTACAACAATTTGACCAAAATGTTAAACTAAAAGACCATTTTATTTAATAGTTATCTATACATGTATATTTAGGCACTTTACCGTGTATAAGTTTTACTGGATGTGCACTGAGCTTTGTCTGTGTTTTATGTTATGTCTCTGGTTTTAAATCTAAATTCCTACTTACCTCCTCAAAGAAACAAATAAGGTTAGTTTGGCAAGATCTATCCTTCATAAATCCATGCTGACTATTACTAATAATTTTGTTTTCCATTAGGTATTCCTGAATATTATCCCGTATTAAACCTTCAAGTAGTTTCCCTACTATTGAAGTCTGGCTTACAGGTCTGTAATTTCCCGGTTGTGATCTAGCTCCCTTTTTTAAATATAGGCACCACATCTGCTTTACGCCAATCTTGTGGTACTGAGCCTGTGGAAATGGAGTCCTTGAATATTAAATATAATGGTTTTGCTATTACTGAGCTTAACTCCTTGAGAACTCTTGGATGTATGCCATCGGGGCCAGGTGCCTTATTTACTTTAATTTTTTCAAGTCGCTTATGAACTTCGTCCTCGGTTAACCAATTGTTCATTAATATGGAGGTTGTGGCTTCCTCCTGCGGCACTACTGTACTATTGAACTTGATTTTTCCCTGGTAAACACAGAGGCAAAGAATTTGTTTAATACCTCAGCTTTTTCCTTATCACCAATAATCTGCCTACCCATCTCACACGGAAAGGGTCCTATATTTTCTTTTCTCATTTTTTTGTTATTAAGGTACTTAAAGAACTTTTTAGGGTTGACCTTACTTTCTATTGCAATCCTTTTTTCATTATCCATTTTTGCTAATTTGATTGCCCTTTTGCAATTTTTGTTACATTCCTTATAATTCTGATATGATATCTCCGTCCCTTCTGGCTTAAAGAATCTAAACGCCTTCCTCTTCTTGTCCATTTCCTCCCCTACCTGTTTATTTAGCCACATTGGTTTTGACTTATTTCTTTTATACTTATTATCCAAGGGTATACACTGATGAGTGTGCTTTTTCTAACAATGTTTTAAAGACTGCCCATTTATCTACTACATTTTTCCCTGCAAAAACATCATCCCATTGTATTACTGCTGGATTAGACCTCAGTTTATTAAAATCTGCCTTACTAAAGTTTAAGATCTTTGTTGAACCCAAGAATTCTATTTTTTCATAATTTATTTCAAAAGAGACCATGTTAGGATCACTGTTACCCACATGTTCCAGGACTTGAATATTTGTTATTACTTCTACATTGTTTGATATGACCAAATCCAGAACTGCCCCTCTCCTGGTTGGTTCCTCAATAATTTGGGTCATATAATTGTCTTTAAGCACCCCAAAAACCTGTTTCCTGTTGTTGTAACGCTAACCTCATTGCCCCAGTCTATGCCTGGATAATTAAAATCCCCATTATGCAAACATGACCCATTTTTGATGCCTTCTCCATTTGTTTATCATTCTTATATTGCCCCATCAGCACCTACACCCATCATTATTAATTCACTATTGCAAGCAGTAGCGGGGGTTTCTCTACAGTTTATTTGCTATACTGAGGTACAAACTTTCTGTAATTGCCGGCGGTACCTGAAAATGCAAGGACCTGCTTTTTAGTGAGGGCACCCTGCCAGTCCACTATTGCCTCCACTTTGGCGGGCTCAGGCTTGAGATATCCTCTGCCTACCCGGTGGCCGAGGTACAATACCTCTGTGATGGGAGGGGGTAACCAGGTTTAAGCCCAAATGGTTACCCCTGAAACCGTGAGGTCCCTGGCAGCTACATAGCACCATAAGCCGGGGGCCAGGGATTATACATGTAAACATAAAGTGCCCCCTGCTTTTCCTGGTTACATGTCCCTGAAACGTGAAACTTCTTGTGTGTCAGTTTTAGGGAGGATATTTGGGTAGAAAAGCAATTATTTTGGTTGCAGGAGTTCGGGGGCCGAAGTTACCGGTAGTCCTTTAATTCTCCCCGGCAAGTAGGCATGATTTGCCGGTATGCGGGTTGAGTTACACTGGGGCTACCCAGTGTCCCCCAGACTTCTGAGTTTCTAGCCCAAATATCCCAAACCCATTTCCCTTATAAGTATAAGGTTCCCCAGAGTCCATACTTTATTAAAGGGTACTTTGTAATGTACGTTGTTATGACTATACAGTCAGCCAGGGCATCTGCATAGACGCCGGCGTGTCTGTATAGAGTCCGTAGTTCAAAGAGGAGAGGACCGTTTGGTGGGTGAGGAAGGGTGAATTGCCAGGTCCAGAGAACAAAGAGCACCCTGTGGGGACACCTTCTGTATCTGCCAGACTTGGTGGAGCCTGCCCAGCGGATGGCAATGTGTTAGCTGGGGGAGATACAGCTCGTAGGCGCTTCTCTCATTGGCTAAATCATATTTCCCGCTCACCTGGCTTTTCGAGCCAGCTTGACACGCCACCAGGGTCTTACCAAAGACAATAATATCGTCTAGGTAAACCAAACATTCCCGAGGATTCATGTCTCCAATGGTTTTCTCCATTAGGCGTTGGAATGTTGCTGGAGCCCCGCAGATGCCTTGGGGCATGCGCGTAAACTGGTAGAAGCCCAGGGGGCAGACGAAGGCAGTCTTTTCCTGGTCTTCTTTACTCATCGGTACCTGGTAGTACCCAGGTCGCAAGTCCATAACACTGAACCACTGGATCCCAGTTAGTGCGTTGAGAATCTGTAACGCTTGCGCGAGCCCACAAAAAGACCTGACCCCGGCACTGAGGTGGGAAGGACTATGCCACACACCCACAGTAGCTGGGGTGGGCCCAGATGGTGGTTTGTAGCGTGTTTGGGTATGTAGAAAACTGCCTAAATTCTACTGAAATTGAACCTTGGTAAGGTCTTATGCCTAGTACCTCAAACATGCCATTTTTTGATGCTTCGCCGATCGTTTACTGAGCTTCGAAAGCCGTATAAACCTTTGCGACGCATATAACGTGTTCTGCGCATGCGCGGGGACTTAGAAAGTATTGACTATTCTAACCAATCTGTATTGCGCATGCGCGAACCGATCGCAAAGACATTCAATGCGCAGAAGTGGGCTGATAGTCTCTAACAGCCACACTCATGCTGGTAACAAGCCTCCAAAGCTCATATAGCAGAAATATGAAAGATACTGGCCATGGAAAGGGGATAAAGGTATATGAGTCCTATATAACACATTATATACAAGCTAATTACACATACTAGATTAATCACCACCCCCCTTAAGTATGTGATGCTAAGCAATGTGCCAAGGTAAAATGCAGTGATGGACAGAAATCTTTAATGATTAAAAAGAAAACATAAATGTATACATGCAAGATGTTGATTGTCTATTCTCACATAATTATTTCATACAGCACGTATACACACATTACACATACAATAAACCCACAACGGGGTTTAGAGCTCCAGTATTATAGTCACTAGTTTATAAGAAAATAACAAATAATAATAATATAATATCTGTCAATACCAGACGCTGGTATATTATTATTATTTGTTATTTTCTTATAAACTAGTGACTATAATACTGGAGCTCTAAACCCAGTTTATTGTGATGTTTTGGGCGCGCGCGCAGTGCGCATGCGCAACAGCTGATATCTATTCATTTTGTAATCTAGGTACAGATAGGGTATAAAAGGGCTCAGTCCTCTCCCCCCCCAGTAAATTTGTCCCTGAAGAAGCTCCTTAGCTGGAGGGAAACGCGCGTTGGACGTGCAATGGTGTCAGTCTCCTACTTGGAGCTGTTTTAATGTAGTGCTTGTAGTCTCCTGGGTCAGTGTGTATAGACCTTAGTACTTGGCTAATTCAGTCCAGTTCATACAGTCAGTGAGTTTTGTTGCTATCCCTCCTATCCATGTGATTAATGTGTCTTCACAGAGCTCATGCTGTGAACTCACCAACACTGTTGCTGTGAGTGTTAGTTTTTCATTCACAGTACTTGCACCTCATAAAATTGATAATAAACTACTGAGGTGTTCAATGGTATATATTATATTAGGAGGATTGGATATTTATTCATTTATTTGTTCTCGCTGACCTGCATATACTTACCATCTGGTCTCACAGCTGATCCAGAGGGGTTAATACACTGACTTACAGCATCATATGTCTTCTTTATCCCACCAACATTAGCTGGTTAATAGGGATAGCTAAATCATATATTAGATGACATGGATGCCTGATTGTGTTGATTTAATTCATTTTTAATTCACGTTACACAATTCTTTGGTAATATATGTTTTAAGTAAATTTATTAAAAGTTATTTTTTTATACTTAGTGGTGTGCAGTTGAGTGAATTCTTTTAGGGGCACAATCATTTTGTGTTTCCCTTCCCCTTTTTCTGATTCACTTTTCAGTTCACAGTTTGCACCCACAATTTGATTACCTGATTTATGTATTCATTTATACAATTATTCAATTAGTATGGTTCTGTGATCACTCCCTATCCCTTTCCTGTTGTTTCTTGGTTCCCAGGATAATCGGGTACTTGGGCTGCACTTGGGGCTCGATACACACTAGGGCCTCCACATCCATAAGGTGCGACTTGCCTGTGTTCAACTGAATTATCTCCAGACGAACATTCACAATCCCGTCAATCCTCATTACTCAGCCCCCTCACTTCCATATGCTCCGCCGATTGCAAGGGACAGTGTTGTAAGTGTTGGTTATAGAAACCTCGGTAAACGATTGTCGCTCGGGACACAGTGTCCAACAACGCTGATGAGTATACACCGTCCATAACGACGCGTATGGTAGCGGCTGGTCCTACCCGACTGTAAGAGTCCAATGGTGGGGTTGAATCTTTGGGGCTTTGCTCGGGAGGGTCATCAGAGGGCGGGGAAGTGGTCTCGTCTGACAGGGCAGGGGCTTCGGTGGTGTAAACCCTGCAAATCATTGTGTTAGGGTGGGAATTCTTAATTGGGGTTCTTTGTTGTTCTTCTTCTTTGGGACATTCATAGGCGAAGTGTCCCTTCTGACTACAGCTATAGCACATAAGGTCCCTGAGGGCGGTGCGGCCTTTATATGTAGCAGATACCCTCTCTGCCGGTTTGGACTTGGCGGCCGATGATTTTGATTGAGATTCCTTCTCTATACTCTAGAGCTCCTTAAACTTTGGAGATGATGTTCCCTTGGGTTCACCCTTGAGGGGTCCTTTGGCCTCCTTAGGGCCATGGAAGTGCAGCTGGACTTCATGCTTCCTGACATGCCGCATTAAGTCCAGGTAGCTGAGAGGCACTGTGGTGACTGCAGCGGCTCGCATCACCAGTGCTATTGGGTGGGAAGGTAGTGATCCCTTCAATAGTTGCTTGAACCGGTACCGGTACCGGTCTAGTTCTGTAGCCAAAAGAATTCCCTTGGCAAGGAATGTCCCCAAGTATAGCTGGAGCCTGCGGACAAAGGCGGACAATTCCTCCTCCTCCTTCTGGCCGAGAGCGTTGAACTGGGCCATGAGCTCATCCTCGTCGTCTTCGCTCGTGTAGCACTGGGTCAGCAGTTCCACCAACTCACGAGCAGAGACTTCTCCTTCTGTGTCCCAATGCGTTCGTACCAATTGGGCAGCCGGGGGTTGGAGACACTCAACCAGCCTCTATCACTTAACGGCTTCAAAACATGACCACCCGTCTAGCACTTGGAGAGCATGTTCCCTCCAAGTCTCAAACCCTTCTTCTCCTAAGGTCGTTGGCACTATCCCGGAGAAGGCCTTGAGCTTTTGGTAATTCTGAGCCTGAGAGGACATTGTGAGAGCGTCAACTAGTTGGGGTAGAGTTACACCCAAGCCGGAGCGGCTCGTTGATAGGTGACAGTGATAGTCCTTTTTCGGGGTGGAAGTAGATAGTGGTTGTGGAGTTTCGGTTCTGGGGGGTATCGCTAGTGAGGCACTGGAAGTAAATGCCACCCGGCGTATGGGTGAACTTACTTCCGAAGTATTGCTCCTCCAAAGGGTGCAAGGGGTACTAAAGAGCTCGGCCCGGTAGGGTACCCCAGCGACGGGTCCGGGAGTAGAGGTCAATGGCAGGGAGGCCAGAGCTGGGTATATCACTGGGCAGCCCGTGGCTGGAGTGTCTGGTAAATACAGAGCCTTTGGAGCCCCTTCTTCACATAGGATTTGCACCATCACAGGACTTTCAGCTGTTTGAAACAGTTATAGACTTGCAAAAGTTTACCAGAAAGCTAAGTCTAAAAAAGTTTTTTTCTTCCAGGAGTCGTTTTGCTCCTTTGGAAACAGATGTTCAATCTCAGGATGTGGATTTAAGTGTGAATAATGATATATTGTTGTCAGATTCAGGTCAGGTTGATGATCTGACTTTCAATTTTCAGGAAACATGTGTCTTGTCAGATATGAACGTATTGTTGGAACAACAGGGGGAACCCTTGAACAACTTTAGTCAAACATTCTTTGGGAATCATGAGTGCAATCTTAGGAGAAAATCAATTTTCTGTCCCAGTCAGAATAGGGGCCCTTTCATTACTACATTTGAAAAACTTGTAGAAAGAGATTTGAAATTATTGGCCCAAGGTTTCTCACATTCCAAAGTATGTTCCAACAATCTGACATACACTGAATCCCAACAACTAAATTCACTTAAAAAAAGACAAGATATCGTCTTTAGATCAGCAGATAAGGGAGGGGCCCTTGTGGTTCTATCTGCAGAACAGTATAGAGGTGAAGCGATCAGACAACTGGGAGACACAGACAATTATCTTCTGCCAAAAAAAAAAAAAAAAAAAAAAAGATCCCACAATAGTGTTTAATACACAACTTGAGGAATTAATTGAGTTTGGCAAGATCTTATGTGTTCTAAATAAAAAGGAGATTGACTTTTTACGCTGTCCACATCCCGTGATTCCGATATTTCACCATCTCCCGAAGATCCATAAATCGCTACAGGACCCTCCGGGTCGTCCTATTGTGGCGAGCATTGGATCTTTGGGAGATGGTTTATCGCGGTATGTGGACAGCTTTTTGCAACCTATGGTACTTAGTTTGCCATCTTTTATAAAAGATTCTATGCATCTTATGGTCGATCTACAGGACGTGGTCTGGAAATCACATTACAGGTGGGTCACATTAGATGTTGTTTCATTATATTCTATCATTAAACACGAGCACGGCCTTCGCGCCATTGATCACTTTTTGAGTTTATCCACGTTATCCACCTCACATTGCACTTTTATATCGGAAGCTATTTCTTTTTTATTAACTCACAATTATTTTATGTTTGACACACTATTTTATTTACAGAAATTAGGCACTGCTATGGGCACGAGTTTTGCACCTTCATATGCAAATTTATTTATGGGTTTTTGGGAAGCACAACACATTTATCACTGTAATAATTCCTATCGTTCAAATATTAAGTTCTTTAAGAGGTTTATTGATGACCTGATAATGATATGGGAAGGTGATGAGTCATCTCTCATATCATTTATCCAGAGTCTCAATGAAAATGATTTAAATATTAAGTTCACATATGATCATAATATCAATCACATCCACTATCTAGACCTCCTCCTGTATATCGACCATAACATGACTATACAAACGGATATTTTCCGTAAGCCTAACTCTCGTAATACCCTGTTGTCAGCTCAGAGTAATCATCCTCGTTCACTTATCAAAAGCATCCCTAAAGCACAGTTCCTCAGGCTTAGGAGACTGTGCTCAAACCATGATAGCTTTCTGGTACAATCAAAAATTTTAGCCGAACGTTTCTCAGCTAGAGGTTACAAGGATAGCGATATCAAATCAGCATTCGAATCAGCAAATCTTGCTGAAAGATCCACATTGATTAGGAAAACTAAACATTCTGGACATGCATCCACGCTTCAATCTTCTTCCAATGACGGGAATAAAAGTCCCTTATTTATATCAACCTATAATCGCCAATCTCATCTTATATGCGATATCTTTAAAAAACACTGGCGGACCCTGTCATTGGACAAAGATATTAAGGAATATGTACAAGATGGACCCCGTTTTGTTTTTCGCAAATCCCCAACTATAGCGACACATTTGTCGCCTAGTTTGTTTAAATCACAAACAGGAAAGGCACATATACAGGGAATACCAAAAGGCTTTTTCTCTTGTGGTGTTTGCTCCATGTGTAGGTATGTTAAACCGATGAAATCAATCAATGTTGGTAAAAAGAGTTTCTATGTTAACAGCTTTATTAACTGTAATTCCAGCTTTGTAATTTACATTTTGTTCTGTGGATGTGACCAACGGTATATCGGGCGTACGATTAGACCCTTGAAAGTACGTATTGCCGAACATGTCAGATTAATAAAAAAGAAGGATTTGGTACATCCTGTACCTAGACATTTTTCCTCGTGTTCAAGAGGGGGAATTACAAATTTTTCCTATGCAGCTCTGGAACATATCCCTAGCCACGTCAGGGGAGGAGACAGAGAGAATATACTAAATAAACGTGAAATGTTTTGGATCTATTCCTTGGGTACCCTTTTTCCATCGGGTATAAACCAGGAATGGGAGTTAAAACATTTCCTGAAATAGTCACATATTCTATATACATCCCCGTGAATATTTTCCGGGGTATATCCATACTTATATCTCTCTGTCCTATCCTGTGGAGTGGCTTAAGGGAACTTTTTATGTTGCATGCCTTTGTTTACCGTTTTATTGGTAATGATATCTATGCGACAATATTGACAATATTTATATTCTGTTATTGTGTTCTATTGAATATCCCAAACAAGAAATTATTCATTTCTTAATGTAGTGAGTTGGACTATATTTAAGTTCATACACGTTGTTACAGCTTAAAGAGTACTATGCCATTCGACTACTCATCAAGAGACACCCACTATTCCATGTAGTGAGTTGGATTATATCCAAAGTCATATGCATATATTAGAAGCCTATAAGTTTATGTGCATATATTGTACATGCTTTCCTAACATGTATTTTTTCTTATGCAATATCTATCGGGATGAATCAGCAGTCTTTGTTTTTAACTCACGTTTTTTAATCATTTTTTATTTTTAAATTTCTTTTTCTTTGGGATTATTTATGTAACTTTTCACTTGGTGTTGTGCCTTAAATGTAATGATCTCGCTATGGGTGTGTATGAAACTAGCTAATGCACATTATTCAGCAGGTGAGAGGTTTTACCCTCCACACCACTATGGCCAATCATAGTGCAGTACACCCTATATAGAGATCATCCCAGGCATAGGGAGTTACTCTTTGAAAAAGTCCGTGACCCGGACGAAACGCGTCAGAGGTTGACTATGGCTGCTGTTCACTTGTTTGTTCAATAAAGTTTTTTATTTTTTCTACATGCGTTTGGCTGTTTAGAGGAGTCGTGACCGCGGCGTCACTCGCTTTTTCACCTATATCACTGGGCAGCCCGTGGCTGGAGTGTCTGGTAAATACAGAGCCTTTGGAGCCCCTTCTTCACATAGGTCATGGTCAGCAACCACTAGAAATATGGTCAGTCAGAGCGTAGTGTCATACTTGCTCCCCAAAACCCGTGCTTTGGCTAGACCAGGGAGTTGGCGGAGGTATTGGAAAAGTTCATGCGCGGGGGTAGTGCTGGGAATATCTCCCACTGTGAGCACGTGGTGGGGGCTCATGTGTAGTCCCAATGCCCAGTCGCGGACCTCTTGTTTAGATGGTACAAACATGGTGTTCAGGTCTCAGTAATTTAACTGCTGCATAGGTCACCCCAGGTCTGAGAATCTCAGCAGCGCCTCCAAATATAGTGCACTTTCCCCCACCCCCTTGGAGAATGTGTGGCTGCAGTGTGTGTGGTGCAATACCTGTGGCTCACAGGAGGTCTGAGCCTCCACTGCAGGGACCCTGGGGTGTATCCTGGTACGGTGTTCTTCAGCGCCTCCACCTGTAACGGATCCTACTGTGTGGAATACCCATTACAGGACTTATATACATATATATACTTAAACAATAACCACAGACACACTGGGTAAAACATAAAATAACAACTTTACTACAGCACCATAGTATGGCTACTGGTTACAGCCTAACCACCAGGCCTCGCAGGGCAATAACCACCTGCCCACTGTCCCCCACACTTGTTCACAGTCCCCACAGTACCTGATGGGACCCTTGGGCACCCAACCACCCTAGTGTCCACAAGGATATAACCCCTCACTCTTATGTGGTCAGCACTGCCTCTACTGTGTATATTGGTGCACTTGTGCGTGGGGTACCTGCCGGGTGCATCCGCTCCCGGGCGCGCTGTGTCCTGCAATGGGGTACACGGACCCAACGATGATCTGCGTGGGATGCCCACCTCAACGACAATCTCTTCCATGGGGGTGGTATGGTCCCAGACCACCAAGAGCCAGGATGCCGCTGTGTACTGTCTGTGTCCCCCACTACAAGCTACAGGGGCAGTTTCCCTATCTTCTGGGCCTGTCCCAGTAGCAGCCACAAACTGAGGGGAGTTGGGCCTAGCTGGGGTCTATCAGGGTGTCTCTGGCCTAGTGCAGATGCCACAGGCACCTGCACACTCACACCCTACTCCTTTAGTATCCAGCTTCCAACTAACTGTCCCCTTAACTGTCAGAATCCTAACTGCCATACATCTCTCAGCCCTATTGGTTACCTGGCAACACGTCCTGCAGCCCCTGAAACGTGTAGTTCCCCTGCCGTGCTATACTCCTATGGAAAGGTAAGGGGATAAACAGGGGACCATGGTAGTCCTCTACGGCTCTGTTATACGTCCCCCACACCCCCCACCCTACTAGTTTCGCCATAGGCTTCGTCAGGGGAATATTCTCTTCTTCCATAGTGACTTTTCTCCCCGGGGGAGAGGTGTGACCAGCTGCAGGGAGAGAGTCGTTAGTTTAGATATTATCCCCGTGTTTAAGTGTTTGTCTTATTGAGAAAGCGTGGGATACAGATGTATTGCCCAGTGGGTGCAAAGGGAATATAATGCCAATAACCCTTATACCCCAATCCCTGTGATATGCACATCGCCCGCTCATACTATTCCCCAGGGACCTGTATCCCCGAGATTCAGTACGTTATACCGGGCGCCATATCTGAGAGCCCCCTGCTGTGTGTCCGTAGTGTGCTTAGTGTTTCAGTGTATATATATATATATATATGTGCCTATTCAGCCCCACTTATTCTACTTATTACTTATAATAAAGTATTTTAATAATCCAATATTCCTAGTCAATAAACGAGAGGCAATTAATATGGTTACTTGTTTGGTCTACAATAGGTTCTGTCCCTGAACCAGTCCTGTTACACCTGACACATACGTTGACCACAGGAGGGGGCGCTGTAATGGGCTCTTAGGTCCTGTTCCTGCTTTGGTAACAATACCTAAATTCTCTGCTCCGATGACTCATGTAGAGACAGACGGGGATACTATAAGCTCACAGGTATATAGTCTAGTATAGAATTTATTACGTACGTTCCTCTCAATGCTCGTCTTATGTGTAACGTTTATAGGGCAATTCACACGGCAGCTTAAGCGATGGCGCTGGTACGTATAAGAAGTGGGTACGATGTCTGTCTCATATTTTTATTCATATTGTCCTACTAGTGCTATCTGTATTTTTATATCACTTTACAAATAATTGCCTGGTCTCCCGTGACATACAGGACTCTCATTCCTCATATTGTACACTGCAGCCAGGAACTTACAGGGTTAATAGTCTGAGTAACAAACTCCCCGCCCCCTGTGTGCTGAATAACAAGAGAATTTAAGTTTCGTTTCCTGTTGCTGCTTCCAAGCATGGCGTCTGCTGGTCTGAGAGAGGAGCTAACCTGCCCCATCTGCATGAGCATTTATACCCAGCCTGTAACGCTGAGATGTGGGCATAACTTCTGCCAGGGCTGTTTCTCTCCGAGTCTCTGATCTAATCCAGCAGCTGGAAATAAAGAAGGACGAGCTGTCCAGGAAGATGCTTCACATTGAGGAGCTGAGCAACATCACTGATCCACTAACTGTCTTACAGGGACGGGAATCAGACAATGCTGAGGACCGAGAGAGAGGGTAATAAGGTCCCTGCTGTAGGGGATGTGTATGAGGTTCTCATCCCACTGACCTTCCAGAGATTAGCTGATATTGTGACTGATCTAATAGCAAAGAGCGGGTTCTGTGTGCAGGGGGATTCAGGCATATTACTGGATGTAAATACAGCTGCTAATAATGTATCTGTATCAGGTGACCTGAAAACTGCATCCTGCTCAGAAAGAAACCAGTTACGTCCAAATACACCAGGGAGATTTCGGTCTGCTCAGGTTTTAAGCAGCAGGAGTTTTTCCTCAGGACAACATTACTGGGAAGTGGAGATCAGTGACTCAGGGGACAGGGGGTAGGGATTTCCTATCCCAGTATAGTAAGGAAAGGCGGTCTGTCCCGCATAGGAGAAAATAATAAGTCCTGGGGTTTGTACATGTGGGATAATAATCATTCAGTGATACATGACTCAATACAAACACGGATATATCCCGAGTCTCCCGTGCAGAGATTAGGAATATACCTGGACTATGAGGCTGGGCGGCTGTCCTTTTATCAGCTGTGTGACCCGATCAGACACTTACACACCGTCACTGCCACCTTCACTGAGCCTCTTCATGCTGCGTTCTGTGTATGTGAGAAAGGCTGGGTCAGAATCAGGAGCTAGGAGTACTGATCCCGGCCCAGCAGGGGAACCCATAGAAAAAGTATCTTATACTATATTAGTGAAAGCACTGTATGTTTGCCTGTCTGGATGTCCGGTGTCCCTAGCGGCAATCTCATTGGTCCCTTGGGCCGCCCGCCCCCGCACACCTCTCATTGGCCTCACACACTCACACCACCCCCTTGGCCCGCCCCCCACACCTCGCATTGGCCTGAGGCGGAGTGACGGGCCAAAGGTCCACAAAAAAAAAAAAAAAAAACACACACACACCTCTCTGTCCTCTCCCCCCCCATCACACTCACCTCCCTCCCACTCCATTCCCTCCCGCTCCACTCCCTCCCCGGCGGCGCCCGGAAGCCGCTCCACTCCCTCCCGCTCCACTCACCTCCCTCCATTCACTCCCGCTCCACTCACCTCCCACTCCATTCCCTCCCGCTCCACTCCCTCCCCGGCGGGGGGACACGCGCCCACCTAAGAGGCGCCCGGAAGCCGCTCCACTCACCTCCCGCTCCACTCACCTCCCACTCCATTCCCTCCCACTCCACTCACCTCCTACTCCATTCCCTCCCGCTCCACTCCCTCCCTGGCGGGGGTTGGCACACGCGGCACCTAAGAGGCGCCCGGAAGCCGCTCCACTCCCTCCCGCTCCACTCCCTCCCGCACTCACCTCCCTCCCGCTCCACTCCCGCACTCACCTCCCTCCCGCTCCACTCCCTCCCGCACTCACCTCCCTCCCCGGCGGGGGGACACGCGGCACCTAAGATGGCGGCGCCCCGAAGGAGAGGTGACGTGTGTGTGTCACTGTGTGTGTGTGTCACTGTGTGTGTCACTGTGTGTGTGTGTCACTGTGTGTGTGTGTGTGTCTCACTGTGTGTGTGTCTCACTGTGTGTGTGTGTGACACTGTGTGTCTCTCACTGTGTGTGTGACACTGTGTCTCTCACTGTGTGTGTGTCTCTCACTGTGTGTGTCTCTCACTGTGTGTGTGTGACACTGTGTGTGTGTCTCTCACTGTGTGTGTGTCTCTCACTGTGTGTGTGTGTCTGTGTCACATGGGGGGGGGCAGGAGGGGAGAGAGAGGGGGGGAGCGGAGAAACATACAGGGGGAGTGGAGAGGAGAGACCCGGAAATTTTAACCAACCCACCCCCCTCCTGTCCACTCTCCCCCCCCCTCCTCCTCCCGTCCGCACTCTCCCCCCCTCCTCCTCCCGTCCGCACTCTCCCCCCCTCCTCCTCCCGTCCGCACTCCCCCCCCTCCCGTCCGCTCTCCCCCCCCCTCCCGTCCGCTCTCCCCCCCCCCCCCTCCTCCCGTCCGCTCTCCCCCCCCCTCCTCCCGTCCGCTCTCCCCCCCCCTCCTCCCGTCCGCTCTCCCCCCCCTCCTCCCGTCCGCTCTCCCCCCCCCCTCCTCCCGTCCGCTCTCCCCCCCCCCTCCTCCCGTCCGCTCTCCCCCCCCCTCCTCCCGTCCTCGGCACACCCACATCCGCACCCCCACATCAGCACCAAACCCTCCCAAATCAGCACACCGATACAATCACCATCAGTACAGCCACAGCAGCACTACCACTGCACATGGGCCGTGTGGACCACTCCCCACCCAAATGCCACACCCACACCACAAACATCCCGGGCAACGCCGGGGCTCTCAGCTAGTATATAATATAGTACATAGAAATAAGAATATACTGGGAGGGATTCAGTGAGCGAGGGAGAGAACAGGGGAATATATCTCATGTATTAATCAGTTACCCAGAGGGGCCCTTCAGCACTTTGCAATGTATATATATATATATATATCTCACATACCTGTCCTGGGGATATCTGAGGTAACACATGGTAAAGATACAATGTTACTGGGCCCAAGAGCTAACTCTCTTGGACCCTTATACACGGATCAGGAGTAACCAAAACCAGGCTTAACCTTTGTGAACCAGGTCACCCCCTCCCGTCACAACGGCCCCATCGGGGGCCTCTGCCTTTCTTAACACACACAGCTGACTTAAAAGGTTACTTAACACCTGAAGTGCTAAACCTCTGTCACATGTCACCAAACACCCCATGTGAGCACAGACAGGAGACGCTGCAAATTCTATTAAATACTCATTCCTCATATTGTATACTGCAGCCAGGAACTTACAGGGTTAATGGTCACACAGCTAAAGTCTGAGTTACAAACTCCCCGCCCCTGTGTGCTGAGAAGGGAAACGCCCCACTGGTTATATGAGACAAAGGAGAATTTCAGTTTCGTTTCCTGTTGCTGCTTCCAAGCATGGCGTCTGCTGGTCTGAGAGAGGAGCTAACCTGCCCCATCTGCCTGAGCACTTATACCCAGCCTGTAACGCTGAGATGTGGGCATAACTTCTGCCAGGGCTGTATTGGGAGTGTGTGGGATTCCCAGGGGGGATCTGGACTTTATACCTGTCCTGAATGCAGAGCAGAGTTTCAGGAGCGTCCTGCACTGCAGAGGAACCTGGAGCTGTGTAACATAGCGGAGCGTTTCCTTTCTACTCAGCCGGAGCAGGAGGAGGCTGTGATCTTCTGCACTTACTGTGTTACCTCCTCTGTACCCGCTGCTAAAACATGTCTGCTGTGTGACACCTCCCTGTGTGATATTCACCTAGAGAGACACAGCAAGTCAGAGGAACACGTCTTAACTGAGCCAACCACCTCCTTAAAGAACAGAAATGCCCCGTCCACAAGAAGCTCCTAGAGTATTACTGCACTGAGGATGCTGCCTGTATCTGTGTGTCCTGCTGCCTGGTCGGAGAGCACAGGGGACACCAGGTGGAGTCGCTGAATGAGGCATCTGAGAAGAAGAAGGAGAAACTGAGACATGTTCTGGAGAAACTGACTTCAGTGAGAGAGGAGACTGAGAAAAGGGCCCAGAGTCTGCAGGAACAGAAGAGAGAAGCGCAAGAGAAAGCAGTTGGGGTAACAGCCCGAGTCACTGCCCTGATTAGGGACATCAGGGCACAGCTGGAAGTCCTCGAGAAGCGAGTCCTGAGTGAGATCACCAGGTGGGAAGAGCAGGTTTCTCTCCCAGTCTCTGATCTAATCCAGCAGCTGGAAATAAAGAAGGACGAGCTGTCCAGGAAGATGCTTCACATTGAGGAGCTGAGCAACATCACTGATCCACTAACTGTCTTACAGGGACGGGAATCAGACAATGCTGAGGACCGAGAGAGAGGGTAATAAGGTCCCTGCTGTAGGGGATGTGTATGAGGTTCTCATCCCACTGACCTTCCAGAGATTAGCTGATATTGTGACTGATCTAATAGCAAAGAGCGGGTTCTGTGTGCAGGGGGATTCAGGCATATTACTGGATGTAAATACAGCTGCTAATAATGTATCTGTATCAGGTGACCTGAAAACTGCATCCTGCTCAGAAAGAAACCAGTTACGTCCAAATACACCAGGGAGATTTCGGTCTGCTCAGGTTTTAAGCAGCAGGAGTTTTTCCTCAGGACAACATTACTGGGAAGTGGAGATCAGTGACTCAGGGGACAGGGGGTAGGGATTTCCTATCCCAGTATAGTAAGGAAAGGAGGTCTGTCCCGCATAGGAGAAAATAAGAAGTCCTGGGGTTTGTACATGTGGGATAATAATCATTCAGTGATACATGACTCAATACAAACACGGATATATCCCGAGTCTCCCGTGCAGAGATTAGGAATATACCTGGACTATGAGGCTGGGCGGCTGTCCTTTTATCAGCTGTGTGACCCGATCAGACACTTACACACCGTCACTGCCACCTTCACTGAGCCTCTTCATGCTGCGTTCTGTGTATGTGAGAAAGGCTGGGTCAGAATCAGGAGCTAGGAGTACTGATCCCGGCCCAGCAGGGGAACCCATAGAAAAAGTATCTTATACTATATTAGTGAAAGCACTGTATGTTTGCCTGTCTGGATGTCCGGTGTCCCTAGCGGCAATCTCATTGGTCCCTTGGGCCGCCCGCCCCCGCACACCTCTCATTGGCCTCACACACTCACACCACCCCCTTGGCCCGCCCCCCACACCTCGCATTGGCCTGAGGCGGAGTGACGGGCCAAAGGTCCACAAAAAAAAAAAAAAAAAACACACACACACCTCTCTGTCCTCTCCCCCCCCATCACACTCACCTCCCTCCCACTCCATTCCCTCCCGCTCCACTCCCTCCCCGGCGGCGCCCGGAAGCCGCTCCACTCCCTCCCGCTCCACTCACCTCCCTCCATTCACTCCCGCTCCACTCACCTCCCACTCCATTCCCTCCCGCTCCACTCCCTCCCCGGCGGGGGGACACGCGCCCACCTAAGAGGCACCCGGAAGCCGCTCCACTCACCTCCCGCTCCACTCACCTCCCACTCCATTCCCTCCCACTCCACTCACCTCCTACTCCATTCCCTCCCGCTCCACTCCCTCCCTGGCGGGGGTTGGCACACGCGGCACCTAAGAGGCGCCCGGAAGCCGCTCCACTCCCTCCCGCTCCACTCCCTCCCGCACTCACCTCCCTCCCGCTCCACTCCCGCACTCACCTCCCTCCCGCTCCACTCCCTCCCGCACTCACCTCCCTCCCCGGCGGGGGGACACGCGGCACCTAAGATGGCGGCGCCCCGAAGGAGAGGTGACGTGTGTGTGTCACTGTGTGTGTGTGTCACTGTGTGTGTCACTGTGTGTGTGTGTCACTGTGTGTGTGTGTGTGTCTCACTGTGTGTGTGTCTCACTGTGTGTGTGTGTGACACTGTGTGTCTCTCACTGTGTGTGTGACACTGTGTCTCTCACTGTGTGTGTGTCTCTCACTGTGTGTGTCTCTCACTGTGTGTGTGTGACACTGTGTGTGTGTCTCTCACTGTGTGTGTGTCTCTCACTGTGTGTGTGTGTCTGTGTCACATGGGGGGGGGCAGGAGGGGAGAGAGAGGGGGGGAGCGGAGAAACATACAGGGGGAGTGGAGAGGAGAGACCCGGAAATTTTAACCAACCCACCCCCCTCCTGTCCACTCTCCCCCCCCCTCCTCCTCCCGTCCGCACTCTCCCCCCCTCCTCCTCCCGTCCGCACTCTCCCCCCCTCCTCCTCCCGTCCGCACTCCCCCCCCTCCGTCCGCTCTCCCCCCCCTCCCGTCCGCTCTCCCCCCCCCCCCCTCCTCCCGTCCGCTCTCCCCCCCCCCTCCCCCGTCCGCTCTCCCCCCCCTCCTCCCGTCCGCTCTCCCCCCCCTCCTCCCGTCCGCTCTCCCCCCCCCCTCCTCCCGTCCGCTCTCCCCCCCCCCTCCTCCCGTCCGCTCTCCCCCCCCCTCCTCCCGTCCTCGGCACACCCACATCCGCACCCCACATCAGCACCAAACCCTCCCAAATCAGCACACCGATACAATCACCATCAGTACAGCCACAGCAGCACTACCACTGCACATGGGCCGTGTGGACCACTCCCCACCCAAATGCCACACCCACACCACAAACATCCCGGGCAACGCCGGGGCTCTCAGCTAGTATATAATATAGTACATAGAAATAAGAATATACTGGGAGGGATTCAGTGAGCGAGGGAGAGAACAGGGGAATATATCTCATGTATTAATCAGTTACCCAGAGGGGCCCTTCAGCACTTTGCAATGTATATATATATATCTCACATACCTGTCCTGGGGATATCTGAGGTAACACATGGTAAAGATACAATGTTACTGGGCCCAAGAGCTAACTCTCTTGGACCCTTATACACGGATCAGGAGTAACCAAAACCAGGCTTAACCTTTGTGAACCAGGTCACCCCCTCCCGTCACAACGGCCCCATCGGGGGCCTCTGCCTTTCTTAACACACACAGCTGACTTAAAAGGTTACTTAACACCTGAAGTGCTAAACCTCTGTCACATGTCACCAAACACCCCATGTGAGCACAGACAGGAGACGCTGCAAATTCTATTAAATACTCATTCCTCATATTGTATACTGCAGCCAGGAACTTACAGGGTTAATGGTCACACAGCTAAAGTCTGAGTTACAAACTCCCCGCCCCTGTGTGCTGAGAAGGGAAACGCCCCACTGGTTATATGAGACAAAGGAGAATTTCAGTTTCGTTTCCTGTTGCTGCTTCCAAGCATGGCGTCTGCTGGTCTGAGAGAGGAGCTAACCTGCCCAATCTGCCTGAGCACTTATACCCAGCCTGTAACGCTGAGATGTGGGCATAACTTCTGCCAGGGCTGTATTGGGAGTGTGTGGGATTCCCAGGGGGGATCTGGACTTTATACCTGTCCTGAATGCAGAGCAGAGTTTCAGGAGCGTCCTGCACTGCAGAGGAACCTGGAGCTGTGTAACATAGCGGAGCGTTTCCTTTCTACTCAGCCGGAGCAGGAGGAGGCTGTGATCTTCTGCACTTACTGTGTTACCTCCTCTGTACCCGCTGCTAAAACATGTCTGCTGTGTGACACCTCACTGTGTGATATTCACCTAGAGAGACACAGCAAGTCAGAGGAACACGTCTTAACTGAGCCAACCACCTCCTTAAAGAACAGGAAATGCCCCGTCCACAAGGAGATCCTAGAGTATTACTGCACTGAGGATGCTGCCTGTATCTGTGTGTCCTGCTGCCTGGTCGGAGAGCACAGGGGACACCAGGTGGAGTCGCTGAATGAGGCCTCTGAGAAGAAGAAGGAGAAACTGAGACATGTTCTGGAGAAACTGACCTCAGTGAGAGAGGAGACTGAGAAAGGGCCCAGAGTCTGCAGGGACAGAAGAGAGAAGCGCAAGAGAAAGCAGCTGGGGTAACAGCCCGAGTCACTGCCCTGATTAGGGACATCAGGGCACAGCTGGAAGTCCTAGAGAAGCGAGTCCTGAGTGAGATCACCAGGTGGGAAGAGCAGGTTTCTCTCCGAGTCTCTGATCTAATCCAGCAGCTGGAAATAAAGAAGGACGAGCTGTCCAGGAAGATGCTTCACATTGAGGAGCTGTGCAACATCACTGATCCATTAACTGTCTTACAGGGACGGGAGTCAGACAATGCTGAGGACAGAGAGAGAGAGGGTAATAAGGTCCCTGCTGTAGGGGATTTGGATGAGGTTCTGATCACACTGACCTTACAGAGATTAGCTGACATTGTGATTGATCTAATAGCAAAGAGCGGGTTCTGTGTGCAGGGGATTCAGGCCTATTACTGGATGTAAATACAGCTGCTAATAATGTATCCGTATCACGTGACCTGAAAACTGCATCTTGGTCAGAAAGAAACCAGTTACGCCCAAATACACGAGGGAGATTTGTGTATAATCAGGTTTTAAGCAGCAGGAGTTTTTCCTCAGGACAACATTACTGGGAAGTGGAGATCAGTGAATCAGGGCGCAGGAGGGTAGGGATTTCCTATCCCAGTATAGTAAGGAAGGACGTCAGTCCTTCATAGGATTTAATAAGAAGTCCTGGTGTTTGCACATGTGGGGTAATAATCATTCAGTGATACATAACTCAATACAAACACGGATATATCCCGAGTCTCCCGTGCAGAGATTAGGAATATACCTGGACTATGAGGCTGGGCGGCTGTCCTTTTATCAGATGTGTGACCCGATCAGACACTTACACACCGTCACTGCCACCTTCACTGAGCCTCTTCATGCTGCGTTCTGTGTATGTGAGAAAGGCTGGGTCAGAATCAGGAGCTAGGAGTACTGATCCCGGCCCAGCAGGGGAACCCATAGAAATAGTATATATAATATAGTACATAGAAATAAGAATATACTGGGAGGGAATCAGTGAGCGAGGGAGAGAACAGGGGAATATATCTCCTGTATTAATCAGTTACCCAGAGGGGCCCTTCAGCACTTTGCAATGTGTGTATATGTGTGTATATATATATATATATATATATATATATATATATATATATATATATATATATATATATATATATATATATATATATATATATATATATATATATATATATATATATATATATATATATATATATATATATATATAGTGGTTGACAAATCACCAAAAAATCTACTCGCCACACAAAAAAATCTACTCGCCACCTAGTACCAAACGTGGTGCTGCTTGGGCCAATATTTACTCGCCCGGGGGTCAAATCCACTCGCCCGGGGCGAGCAAATGTATAGGTTTGTCGAACACTATATATATATATATATATATATATCGCATACCTGTCCTGGGATATCTGATTGCGTTAATCTTTGTTTAGTTCCTGTTCTGGGAGCGAGCGTATAGAGTAATATAGGAGCGTATACCCATTACATATATATGTTTGTGCTGTGTCAGTAAATGGAAATGCTTTATAATATAAGAATTGTATGATGCAGAATAACATATTCCTGCTTCTCCCTGAGAATGTTTGTCAGACAAGTGTTTCTCTCACCGCGTCTCTCATCTCATTTAATAAATGTTATCACAATATTTCTAGGTGTGTGATACTGTAAAGAGATGCGTCAGTTCCCCGGATATAACTCTGCCGCTGAGTTATTTTGGCCCTAGGTGGGACGGCAGCTTTAAAGGCGCGTGGGCTAATAATATAATATCTGATAGTCTTATTAATCTTGTCACCTCCCAATGAGCGTTTATTCTATTCCTGTTATTCTGCTGTGTGCAGTGATTCCTGCCTTTCTTGTTATGCTGCAGCATATAATATGCAGTGGGGATATCTGCCAAACATTTACGTTTCATAGGGATAAACCTGTCCTGTTCAGAGGAAATAATGGGTTTCTGCCCCATGATTTAATGTGTATATTATCTCCGGACATATTAGGGAAAAAACCTCTACTGCCTGTAACATTCCCTTTTATCCCTTTTACTTGTTATTTACACACTCACAGTACCGCTGCTTATTATTTACACACCCACAGTACCACTGCTTGTTATTTACAAACACACAGCACCACTGCTTGTTATTTACAAACACACAGCACCGCTGCTTGTTATTTACACACACTCAGTACCGCTGCTTGTTATTTACACACACACAGTACCACTGCTTATTTGCCCGCCCACAATACAGCTGCTTGTTATTTACACACACACACACACACACACACAGAACAGCTGCTTGTTATTTACTCACACACACATGACCGCTGCATGTTATTTACACACACACACAGTACCAACTGCTTGTTATTTACACACAGAGCACCGCTGCTTGCTATTTACACACACAGTACCGCTGCTTGCTATTTACACACACACACAGTACCGCTGCTTGTTTATTACACACCCCCAGTACCACTGCTTGTTATTTACACACACACAGAACAGCTGCTTGTTATTTACACACCCACAGAACAGCTGCTTGTTATTTACACACCCACAGAACAGCTGCTTGTTATTTACACACCCACAGTAACCGCTGCTTGTTATTTACACACACCCACAGTACCGTTGTTTGTTATTTACACACCAACTGTACCGCTGCTTGTTATTTACACACCCACAGTACCGCTGCTTGTTATTTACACACACAGAGAACCGCTGCTTGTTATTTACACATCCACAGTACCGCTGCTTGTTATTTACACACACACACACACACACAGTACCGCTGCTTGTTATTTACACACATACAGAACCGCTGCTTGTTATTTATACGCCACAGTACAGCTGCTTGTTATTTACACACACACCGTACCGCTGCTTGCTATTTACACACCCACAGTACCGCTGCTTGCTATTTACACACACAGTACCGCTGCTTGCTATTTACACACACACACAGTACCGCTGCTTGCTATTTACACACACACAGTACCGCTGCTTGTTATTTACACACACAGCACCTCTGCTTGCTATTTACACACAGTACCGCTGCTTGCTATTTACACACTTACAGTACCGCTGCTTGCTATTTACACACCCACAGTACCACTGCTTGTTTATTACACACCCACGGTACCAATGCTTGTTATTTACACGCCCACAGTACAGCTGCTTGTTATTTACACACACACAGAACAGCTGCTTGTTATTTACACACCCACAGTACAGCTGCTTGTTATTTAACACCCACAGTACAGCTGCTTGTTATTTACACACCCACAGTACCGCTGCCTGTTATTTACACACCCACAGTACCGATGCTTGTTATTTACACACCCACAGTACCGATGCTTGTTATTTACACACACCCAAAGTACAGCTGTTTGTTATTTACACACACCCAAAGTACAGCTGTTTGTTATTTACACACCCACAGTACCGCTGCTTGTTATTTACATGCCCACAGTACAGCTGCTTGTTATTTACACGCCCACAGTACAGCTGCTTGTTATTTACACACAGAACAGCTGCTTGTTATTTACACACCCACAGTACAGCTGCTTGTTATTTACACACCCACAGTACAGCTGCTTGTTATTTACACACCCACAGTACAGCTGCTTGTTATTTACACACCCACAGTACAGCTGCTTGTTATTTACACACCCACCGTACCGCTGCTTGTTATTTACACACCCACAGTACCGCTGCTTGTTATTTACACACACTCAAAGTACAGCTGCTTGTTATTTACACACCCACAGTACCGCTGCTTGTTATTTACACACCCACAGTACCGCTGCTTGTTATTTACACACCCACAGTACCACTGCTTGTTATTTACACGCCCACAGTACAGCTGCTTGTTATTTACA
Organism: Ascaphus truei; assembly: GCF_040206685.1. Classification (NCBI taxonomy): domain Eukaryota; kingdom Metazoa; phylum Chordata; class Amphibia; order Anura; family Ascaphidae; genus Ascaphus; species Ascaphus truei. The sequence continues at coordinate 1,089 of NW_027456981.1, read as the reverse complement.
CGCCGAACCGCTGCTTGTTATTTACACACCCACAGTACCGCTGCTTGTTATTTACACATCCACAGTACCGCTGCTTGTTATTTACACACGCACAGAACCGCTGCTTGTTATTTACACACGCACAGTACCGCTGTTTGTTATTTACACACCCACAGTACCGCTGCTTGTTATTTACACACACCCAAAGTACAGCTGCTTGTTATTTACACACCCACAGTACCGCTGCTTGTTATTTACACACCCACAGTACCGCTGCTTGTTATTTACACACCCACAGCACCACTGCTTGTTATTTACACGCCCACAGTACAGCTGCTTGTTATTTACACACCGAACCGCTGCTTGTTATTTACACATCCACAGTACCGCTGCTTGTTATTTACACATCCACAGTACCGCTGCTTGTTATTTACACACGCACAGAACCGCTGCTTGTTATTTACACACGCACAGTACCGCTGCTTGTTATTAACACACACACACAGTACCGCTGCTTGTTATTTACACACCCAAAGTACCGCTGCTTGTTATTTACACACACAGTACCGCTGCTTGTTATTTACACACACAGTACCGCTGCTTGTTATTTACACACACACACACACACACCCACAGTACCGCTGCTTGTTATTTACACACACACACACACACACCCACAGTACCGCTGCTTGTTATTTATTTATTAATTGAATCCCTGTGCAACCTGCAGCTAACAGGAGTCTGCATCCCCCATACAGGTATAGCTGAACCCCTCCATATAATAAGCACCTCACTCACCGGAGGAGATCCCCTAACCCCCGCTGTGCCCTGAAGCACTAACTAGCGTGATCCTGCAGCAATAAATCCCGGCTACGTTACTTTTAGTGCATGGTGTGACACAAACTAGTGTGACACAGTGTAACCAGACAGTGACAGACCTCTGTGTGTAACCCGGCTCCTGACACACTGTGCCTGATTAGTGCTTTACCGCTCCCATCTACCCAACGTGCAGACACATATTAGCAGCAGCGTGCCACAGGGGGTCAGCACGCCAGGGGTTAATCTGGATCGCGCCGGCAGCCCATACCTGCGTCTTGTGACACTTACAGC